>NW_007246437.1:120574-124592 GCF_000164805.1 Carlito syrichta
TCCCAAGGGCACGGGATTACAGGCTGAGCCACCGAGCCCAGCTTAGATACAGGATGTTAAGGCTTGTCAGACCTAGAGTTGGCAAATACTTTTTTCCCAGTCTGTAGGCTGTCTCCCTGCTCTCTTGATGGTTCTTTGACTTTGCAGAAGCTTGTCAGTTTAATAAGGTACCATTTGTCTATTTTCTCTCTTAAGTCCTGTGGGTTTTGGGTTTTGTACAGGAATTGGATGCCAGTTCCGATTTCCATGAGAGTATTTCCTTCCTTTTCTAAGGTTCTTATGGTTTGAGGTTTTACATTTAGGTCTCTGATCTATTTGGAGTTAACCTTGTGCATGGGGATAGATACGGGTCCTGTTACAATCTTCTGCATGTGGTCAGTCAATTTTCCCGGCACCGTTTACTGAATAGGTTCTCCTCTCCCCATTGGTAGGTGGTGGGGGCTTTGTCAAAGATGAGTTGGTTGAGAAATTGAGGTTTTGCTTCTGGAATCTCAATTCTATTCCATTGATCTATATGACTGTTCCTGTACCAATACCAAGCTGTTTTGATGATTGTAGCTTTATAGTAAAGTTTGAAGTCTAGTATTGTGATACCACTGCTTTGTTTTTTTTTTTGCTGAGGATTGTTCTGGCTATTCTTGGACGTTTGTGTTTCCATATGAATTCCTGTGTTATTTTTTCTAGGTCTGAGAAGAATGTTGTTGGTAATTTAATGGGTATTGCATTGAATTTATAGATTGTCTTAGGTAAGATGGACATCTTCACAATGTTGATTCTTCCGATCCATGAGCATGGGATATTTTTCCACTTGTTCGTGTCAGCTTTGATTTCTTTGAGCAGTGTTTTGTAATTTTCATTGTAAAGGTCTTTCACGTCTCTGGTTAGGAAGATGCCAAGGTATTTCATTTTTTTTTTTTTTTTGTGGCCATTGTGAATGGAATTGTGTTTTTTATTTGGGTTTCTGTTTGTTTATTATTGGTGTAGAGAAATGCGATTGTCTTTTGTACATTTATTTTGTATCCTGAGACTTTGCCAAAGGCTTTTATCAATGTAAGGAGGCCTTTGACAGATTCTCTTGGGTTTTCAAGGTACACCATCATATCATCTGCATAGAGAGATAACTTGACTTCCTCTTTTCGTATTTGAATACCTCTGATTGCCTCCTCTTCTCTGATTGCTTTAGCCAGGACTTCCAATACTATGTTGAACAGGAGGGGAGAGAGTGGGCATCCTTGTCTAGTTCCAGTTTTCAGGGGAATTGGTTCCAATTTTTGTCCATTTAGGAGTATGCTGGCTGTGGGTTTCTCGTAGATGGCTTTTACTATTTTGAGGTATGATCCCCGTATGCCTAGATGTTCAAGGGTTTTTATCAAGAAGGGGTGCTGGATTTTATCAAAAGCTTTTTCTGCATCTAGTGATATGATCATGTGGTTTTTGTTTTGACATCTGTTGATGTATTTAATTACATTTATGGTTTTACGAATATTGAACCAGCCTTGCATGCCAGGAATGAAGCCTACTTGGTCATGATGGATGATTTTTGAGATGTATTGCTGAATCCGGTTTGCTAGGATCTTGTTGAGAATTTTAGCATCTATGTTCATCAAAGATATTGGCCTGTAGTTCTCTTTCTTTGTTGGATCTTTACCTGGCTTGGGTATCAATGTGATGTTGGCTTCGTAAAATGATTTGGGGAGAGTTCCATCTTTTTCAATCGCCTGAAGTACCTTCAGTAGGATTGGTATCAGCTCCTCCATTAAATGTCTTGTAGAATTCTGCTGGAAAGCCATCTGGACCAGGGCTTTTTTTTGTAGGAAGTTTTCTTATTACGTGGTCGATTTCCTTGATTGTTATTGGTTTATTTAGGGTCTCAATTTCTTCTTGTTCCAACCTAGGTAGGTTGTGTGATGTCAGAAAGTCTTCCATTTCCTTCTGGTTTTCAAGTTTGTTTCCATACAAGTGTACGTAGTAGTCTCTAATGATCTTTTGTATTTCTTCAGGGTCAGATGTGACTTCATCTTTTGTGTTTCTGATTATGCTTATTTGGTTTTTTTCTCGTTTTTTCTTGGTCAGTCTAGCTAGGGGACCATCAATCTTGTTTACCCTTTCGAAGAACCAGCTTTTTGTTTCATTGATTTTTTGTATTATCTTTTTGTCTTCTATGTCCTGGATTTGGGCTTTTATTTTGGTGATCTGGATTCTTCTGCTGAAATTAGGGTTTTTGTGGTCTTGCTTTTCCAGCTTCTTTAGGTGGCTTGTTAGGTTGTCAATTTCTGTTCCTTCCATTTTCCTCATGTGAGGAAATAAATTCCCCTCTTATTACAGCTTTTAAGGCATCCCAGAGATTTTGGTAAGATGTTTCTTTATTTTCATTTGTTTCCAGGTATCTTTTGATCTCTATTTTGATGTCATCATTGACCCAGGAGTTATTTAGCATCATGCTGTTTAGTGTCCATGTCTTTGTGGGTTTTGGAGGGACTTTGTTGGTGTCAATGTTTATTTTTATTCCACTGTGGTCCGAAAAGGGCATGGCAGAATTTCAGTCCTTTTAACTTTGCTTATACTTGATTTGTGTCCAATTATGTGGTCGATCTTAGAATATGTTCCATGTGGTGATGAGTAGAATGTGTATTCTGTGGTCTTTGGATGGAGTGTTCTGTAGGTATCAATTAAGTCCATTTGGTCCAAAGTCACATTGAGGTTCCGGATCTCCTTGCTGATTTTTTTGTCCTGATGATCTGTCTAGGGTTGTGAGTGGGGTATTAAAGTCCCCAGTTATGATAGTGGTAGAGCCAATATCTTTCTTTAGTTTTCCAAGAAGCTGCTTTATGAAAGTTGGCGCACCTATGTTGGGTGCATATATATTTAGGATAGATATTTCTTGTTGATGGATTGAGCCTTTTATCATTATGTAGTGGCCTTCTGTATCTTTCTTGATTTTTAATAGCTTGAAGGGTATTTTGTCTGAAATTAAGATCGCTACTCCTCCTTTCTTTTGTATTCCGTTCGCCTGAAAGTTTGTTTCCCATCCTCTTACTTTGAGTCTGTGGATGTCCTTTCTAGTGAGGTGAGTCTCTTGAAGGCAATAGATTGTTGCTTGATGATGTTTTATCCATTTTGCCATTCTATGTCTTTTCAGTGGTGCATTTAGTCCATTCACATTTAGGCTAATAATTGAAATGCAAGAGTTGATCCCTGTCATAAGGTTCTTACAGAGTTGTTCCTGTTTATTTGTTGTCTTTCTTTGGGTTTTGGAGTTGGTTCATGTGTGTTTTTAATCTTTTGCCTGTACTCTTGTGAAGAATGCTGTTGTTCTTTTTTCTTTTTCTTCTGTGTTCAGTACTTTCTTAAGTGTTTCTTGTAGAGGTGGTCTGGTGGCAGCGTAGGTTCATAGGGATTGGATGTCTGGAAAAGATTTCAATTCTCCCTCATTTATGAAGCTTAGTTTGGCTGGGTAGGTTATTCTTGGTTGAAATTGTTTCTCTTTTAGAACTTTGAAGATAGGGCTCCAGGCTCTCCTGGCCTGAAGGGTTTCTGTTGATAAATCTGCTGCTATTCTAATTGATTTTCCCTGGTAGGTAGTCTGGCCTTTTTCTCTTGCTGCCTTTAGGATTTTTCCTTTCATAGTTACTTTGTTTAGGCGAATTATTATGTGTCTGGGAGTTGGTCTTCTCGTTTGTTGTCTTGCAGGGGTTCTCTGAATCTCTTGTGTTTGAATTTTTTCATCCTTAATGAGATGAGGGAAGTTTTCTTGAATGATTTCATGAAATGTTTGTTCCAGTGTGGCTTCGGTTTCTCTTTCTGCCTCAGGAAGCCCAATTATTCTTAGGTTTGGTCTCTTGAAGTGATCATTCATCTCTTGCAGGTTTTGTTCTGTCTTTTTGAGCTTCTTTTCTATGCTTTTGACAGTTTGGGTTAGTTCTGTGTTTTGGTCTTCGAGCTCTGAGATTCTTTTCTTCGGCTTGGCTGAATCTGCTTTCCATGCTTATTAGTCTGTTGTTCATTTCCATCACAGTAT
>NW_007246438.1:0-69984 GCF_000164805.1 Carlito syrichta
GTTGCCCAGGTGGGTCTCGAACCCGCGGGCTCAGGTAATCCACTCACCTCAACCTCCCAAGGCACGGGATTACAGGCTGAGCCACCGAGCCCAGCTGGTAATAACATTTTTAACTTCAAAAAGTTTTGGCTGGTTTTGGTGGCTCATCCTCTAATCCCAGCACTTTGGGAGGCCGAGGTGAGTAGATTGTCTCAGCCCGCAGGTTCGAGACCCACCCAGGCAACTTGGCAAGACCTCATCTCTACAATAAATCAAAAATTATTTTATATTCTCTTATATCACCAAAGATCACAAGATTTAATTATATATTGAGTTCAGAGTAGATTTTTAATTCCTCCTTGAATTGGAAGGAATTATATTGTTAAATCAAAACTTTAAAGAATTTAGTCTCCTTTTCATAATAACAAATGGAAACGTCTTATTTTTTCTATAAAGATTCACTGGAAACCACATTAGCTTTTACATAGATGAATGTACAAAAAAAGAAGTATAGACTATTATACATGGACCTGCAAAATTGGAGGTTTTCATATAGAATGCTTGCGCTCATTAAATTAGCTTCTCTAATTAAATTGACCTCTATTTATAAAACACAACTGAAAAAATTAAAAAATTTTTAAAAATAAAGCACACTGAATTCTCTAATACCACTAACATGATCAATATAAATGGTAAAATTGGATTAACTTGAATACAAAAGATTTGTTTCCTAAGATTAGAATTAAATTAAAGCATTCCTTTCTAGTGGTGATTACATCAACACAAATAATTACCTGCAACCAAAGTTTAAAAATGCATATGCACACAGAAATTCAATGTGATTCTTTAAGAACATTTATATGACCTTTTTTTTTTTTGAGTTGAGGTCTCACTCTGTTGCCCAGACTGGAGTGCCAAGTGCAATGCCGCTCCCGGCCACCGCAGCCTCAACCTGCTGGGCTTCGGCGATCCTTCCGCCGCAGCTTTCCGAGTAGCCGGAATTACAGGCATGCGCTACCACGCCTGGTTGATTTTTGATTTTATTGTAGAAATGAGGTCTCACCAAGTTGCCCAGGCGGGTCTTAAACCCGCGGGCTCAGGCAATCCACTCACCTCGGCCTCCCAAAGCGTGGAATTACAGGCTGAGCCACCAGGCCTGGCTATATGACCTTTTAACATTAGGTATGTCTACCTAGTTTGACACAAAACCAGTCCTTTTTGATAAGGGTTTTGTCCCAAGATGTACCTATATTATTATATAAATTACTGCTGTGATTTGTGTATTCTCCTGGTGTTATGATGCTGTCTCATCTGAATGCTAGAAAGCAGAAATCTTGAGTTATTGCACCTTCATGTCACTATTTAAAACTGAAGTTTAAAAACTTCTTATACTCTATAACAGGATGATTTTTCAAAACAAGAATAATATCTGACTTAACTATGATTCATAATTTGAAGAAAAACTTATTAACTCTGAAATTTTTTTTTTACATTTTTCTAGTAATTTCAAGGTCTAGAGTTTTCCCATTTATCTTCCCAAGGCTGTTCTCCATCTTTCCACACCAGGTGGTATCTGAGTTGTACTGTATTAGTAGGTTTCCTGCCCTCTGGCTTCTATGTGTGGTCTAGCAGTTGGGATACTGAAATTGAGGGAAGACATTGTGTTCATGGTATTTATTCCCTGCTTACTCACTCTCCTTGCTTTGGCTGACTGTGTCACCCAACAAAGGTCACAACTCCTGTCAAACTCCATGTGACTCTTCCTCTTCTTGGTTTCCTATTTCCCAGCCTTGATACCTTAGCATTGTCTTCAGGACACTGCACTAGACTGTGTGATTTCCTTTTAAACTTTCCTTAAATAAAATGATTTTAAAACAACCCTCTTTATGTGTAAAATCATTTTCCAGCTAGGACTTTTACTGATCCAGTAATATAGATGATTCTCAAAGTAAAATAGCTAATCATTAAGTATCCTTTTGAATTGATAAACTTAAAAGGTATGAAAAGAGGAAAACAATTTTCATTTTCCAGATTCCTCTGTATACTATTGTTGAGACAGACCTTTAAACATTTTTCTGTCCTCCAGAATACTCTGTTTCTGAAATACATCCCCCCCCCCCCGCCTTTGTAAAGAAAAGAGAAGCAGAAATTCAGAGCACAGATTTATTTTTTCTTGCTACATTTTACTTTGTCCAGTCTTGATCCACAATATTGAGGGGGAAAAAAAATCTAGGGAGAAGTAAAATATTAGTAAGACGAAATCCCATCCTTTTAGTGCTACACTATCATTTTGGTTGCAGCAACAATTTTTAGATCTTTATGCAATGAGCTGCTCTTTCTGTAACCTCAGTTCCAATTTCAGCTTCTCATCTCCTCACCTTTCTCTAAGATTTGCTTTATAAGAAAGATCAGCTTCTTAAGCATTCTTTTTACATCACACATTTGAGTCTCCATTTTCACTTCTTCATCTCTTTTCCTTCCTTTTGATTTCATTCATAGAAAGGTTTTCAGCTCTTTGTAGCAATATGTCTGCAACACAGCTCAATGTTTACCATGAAAAGAAATAATCTCTTTATGCACACTTGATAGCAGTCCTAATATTTACTCTAAAATCATTTCGTTCACAAAACTGGCTCTGAACGAGTCAGGAGTCCAAGTCAGTACGCTGACAGATCAAACACTAAAGAACAGGCTGTGGAGGAATACAAGCCAAATATGAAAATAAACTTTTTAAGATTAGAAAATATAGTTTATTTTAAAAGTAAGTTAGAGAGAGAGAGAAAGGAGATTCACCTCCCCAAGGCAGGGAAGGGGGCCAAAGCCAGGAAGCATGGCGACAACCATAGCTTGAAGATCAAATGGCCAACCAGAGTCTCGGGAGGCAATGGTCAGAAAAAATTTACTGTTACCTTGAATAATTATTTAATAATTACTTTGAGTTACTATTACTTTGAATAACAATGCAATAACAATACAGGTCATACAAATATCATCATTCTTTTATACTGAGTTGCACTGCCCTTAAATTATATACTTTTGGGTAGAGGTGTTTCAGCATTTGTTTCTGTTGATATAGTTTGTGTTGGCTTCATGAGAGCATTAAAATCCTGGGAATTACAGTCTTAGAGGAGCTCCACACTCTTGTAAACTCTCTTTCCAGGTTCTCAGAGTGAAGATCAAAAAAAGGCCTCTTTTGGCTCTGATGGGGGAAGAAAGAGTAATTCTTGTTACTTACAACCAGAACCTTCTAGTCTTATTCTACAGTAAATAGTACTTTTCCAGAACACAATTCTGAAAACTTATCTCAATGGGTATGAGGGAATTACTCCCTATTCCAGCCCTCCTCAGTCCTCATGTCTCATCTAAGGAGATTATAGGAGAAACATAAGCAACATGAGACATTGATTCAAGAAACTAGATTGGGAAAGATATAGTCAGGATAAGAAATAAGGTAAAAATGGTATAAACAGGAGGATAAGCCTAAATACCTATAAAAAAAATCCTGAGATAAAGGCCCCCAAAAGACTGAATTTAATTACAAGAATTTTAAATTTTCCTCCTCCTCACATCCTACCACCATACCAATGTAGGCCAACTATAATAACAGTGAATTCCAACTGAAAAAGCTACAAGAAGCAGACTCTATGAATAACAGTACAAAACAGGGATATTGGATAAATTAGAAGATACTGAGATCTATATCCACAAAAAAATTCAATACAACCAAACTCATAACCAGATTAACATAAATCCATTTATGCCTCCTTATTGATCTTATTACCCAACTTAACGTATTTGACTTTCAGCAACAACAACAAGAACAATAACAACAAAATACATCCGTCATGTCAGAAAGCAAGAAAAGAATACTTTGAAAAGACAATGTAATCATCAGAATCAAATTCCAATATGACATAGTGTTAGAATTATCATGCAAAAATTTTTAAATAGCTATGACTGATGTATTAGGGATGCTAATGGCAGAAGTAGGCAACCTACAAGAGCAGATGGGTAAAGCAAGCAGTGACAGAAACACTAAAAAATAACTGCAAGCAAATGCTAGAAATGAAAAATAATGGTAACAAATAGGAATATATTCAATGAACCCATCAGAATGTATTCAATGAGCCACTTCACATGACTGAGGAGGAGACAATGAACTTGAAGATGAAGGAATTATAGACTTGGTTCCCTGAACACAAGCCAAGGACATAAGGACAGACTCAGTTATTCCTTCATGGCAAAAATCATTTTTATATAATGATTTCTTACAGATACTTCATTGTCTTTGAAATATATATATATCTATATATATATATATATATCTACTTATATATATATAAAATTATATATATAATTGTCTTCCTTTCTATTATTTCAATTTCATTACCCAGAAGTCTATGTGTATTTCTATTGTTAGACTTTGTACAGGATGATACAGCAAGTAACTATTTTTATTAATTTCAGCTTTTATCTTTGTTATGTCTTGCTTCAGGATAAGATGTTTCTTTTGAGAGTTTCCCCTTATAGTTTCCTGAATTGAGTGCTTCTTCAAAAATTATTTTTTATCTTTCTTGCTTTTTGACTAAATAAAATCAAGGCATCAACTTTTTGGCCTTTAGAGGAATAACTATATTGCTCCTCCTTTATTTATTTCATTATATCTCCTGATTAAATTCTCATTTCAGTCTCATGCTACACTCATTAAAACTTCCTGCTTCCAGTTTCCTTTCATCCTGACTATTGAGGCACTCCACTTTTTTTTTTTTTTTTTTTTTTTGACAAGGTCTCACTTTGTCAACCAGGCTGCAGTGCAGTGGCATGATCATAGCTCACAGCATCCTCAAACACCTGGGCTCACGTGATCTTCCTAACTCGGCATCCAGAGTAGCTAGGACTACAGACATGCCATCACAATTGGCTAATCTTTTAAAATTTTGTAGAGAGGTGGGTCTCGCTATGATGCCCAGGCTGGTCTTGAACTCTGGGGTTGAGTAATCCTCTAACCTTGGCCTTCCAAGGTGCCGATATTTCAGACATTAGCCACCAAGCCCAGAAAGACACCACATCTTATCTCCCTTTTTGTGGCCTGAACATTTAGCTGTTGAACAGTATAGTTAGATATCAGTGGAACTACATTCAGTTCAGGTTTCTAAGTGGCATAAGCTCAGGTTCCCAGGTATGTGTAAAAGATCACAATTCTTTAAGGATAGCTCAGTCTACCTCCTTCTGTGAGGACTAAATTTGTTTTCTCCTAAATTACTAGACAACAAATATAATTTTTTAAAAGGATTTTATAAAAACCACACAATCTTATCTATTTGAGGAATTCTTAGAAAAGTATTATAACTTTGAACCTACTTATAATTAAAAAAAACTGTTTCGATTATGTCAAATTCCTCTATCTTGTGATCATATACTATTTTATTTATTTTATTTTATTTTTTTCGAATTGGAGTCTCACTCTGTCGCCCAGACTGGAGTGCAGTGGCCACTCTTGGCCACCGCAGCCTCAACCTGCTGGGCTCCGGTGATCCTTCCGCCTCAGCCTTCCAAGCAGCTGGAATTACAGGTGCGCGCTACCACGCCCGGCTGATTGTTTGATTTATTGTAGAGATAAGGTCTCGCCTGCCCAGGCGGGTCTCGAACCCGCGGGCTCAGGCAATCCACTCACCTCAGCCTCCCAAAGGCGCGGGATTACAGGCTGAGCCACCGAGCCCGGCTATATACTGTTTTAAATATACATTACCTTCTGCTTCATCTTGGATCCTCAGATATTTTTCTTCTGTGCCACCAAATATAATCTTTATATTTCTATCTCAATAGCAGTACAAATATGTTTCAGTTCTTAAAAAACATATTTTCCTTTTTATGTTAATGAGGCTTAAAAAAATAAAATAAAGTGGGCAATCAGCATCTTGATTCAGAAATTTCAAAACATTTTAAATACCTGATTTAGTGTTGGTGTTGTTTACCCCAGAGCACTTTATTTAACACCAAAACACATTCTCTCAACTGCTGGGAGATTGGGCTGTGCCCCACCTCAGAAATGTGTCTCTGTTAAATAAAGCTGTCTTATTCAGGTTATACTCTGTCCCTGGGGTAACTCCCAGCTCTGTTAGCTTTACAGCCGAACCTAAGATAGAATATCTACTCAATAGTTTATATTAAACACACCATGCATACATTTTCTGACAGCTTTCATGTGTACGTATTTATCAATATTTTTGACAATTCTTCCACTTTTGTTGCAATGTTTAAAATTGGGGTATCCTTTTTGTTTTTAAATTATTGTGTTCAAGAGCCTATATTTTATGTTCATTCTCTTCTTTTTCCTCAAAAAATGAAAAAAGATACATTGTTCACTTTTTCAAGTCTTCCAACTTTGCAAATTCCTTTTAACTTAAAGGTGGCTCAGTCTGTAATCCCACTCTTGGGGGGCTGAAGTGAGTGGATTGCCTGAGCCCGCGGGCTCGAGACCCGCCTGGGCAATTTGGCGAGACCTCATCTTTACAATAAATCAAAAAATTAGTCAGGTGTGGTAGGGCGTGCCTGTAGTTCCAGCTACTTGGAAGGCTGAGGCGGAAGGATCGCCAGAGCCCAGCAGGTCGAGGCTGTGGTGGCCGGGAGCGTGCCACTGCACTCCAGTCTGGGTGACAGAGTGAGATTCCAACTCAAAAAAAAAAATGTTCTTCTATCATTCACTACCTTTTACCTATCACCATATCTCATTCACTTCCTTAGCAAACTTTACGAAAAGTAGTTTACACTAAAGTAACTTACACTGGCTTTCTCTACAATCTAATTTTCACACTCAATTATGGTGAAAATTTTCACTCTAGTACCAAATGACTTTTTGGATAAGCAGATCATTTTAAGAATGTATTTTGTTTAATTTCTCTAGTTCACAACTTCCTTTGCTGAAAACCTCTTTCCTCCCTTGATTTCTATCAAAACGTTTCTTCTCTGGACACTATCTCAATATTCATAATCCTTTGTTTCTATTTCCTTTCCTCAAAGGACTGACCATGTTTCTCTTCCCTTCCCATTTATAGAAATTTCAAATAACTGACTGTGGCCTACATACCAATAGCACTTAATCTATATCATTTTTCTGGATCTTACTCCTAGATTCCAAGCACAAACATCCAATTTAAATTTATTACCTCCAATTTGATTATCAAGATTGTCTCATCATTAACATGCCAAGAAACAGTTCAGCAATTTCTCTCACAAATGTGAACATTTTTTAATCATTTGCTACAGTATATACCATCAGTATTTGTACAATTATTCAAACAGAATAATTAGAAAGTATCATCCTCTTTTCTAATTAATCATTAAAGCACATCAACAACTTAACTACTAAGCCTGCTTCCCTTAGCTCTATTTCTTGCCAAACTGTTTAAAATTATGCCCTTGAGAATTCTCAACAATTGCCATCAAATTACTTTCTATGACTATATCCTTTCCAACTCTCCAATGTGTGTGTGTGTGTGGAGAGAGAGAGAGAGAGAGAGAGAGAGAGAGAGAGAGTGTGCAGTGGCACAATCATGGCTCACCACAACCTTGACTTCCTGGGCTCAACTGATCCTTTCACCTCAGCCTCCCAAGTAGCTGGGACTACAGGTGTGTGCCATATTACCTGGTTAATACCTATGTGTATGTACACACACACACACACACACACACACACACACAGTAGAAAATATGTCTCACTGGCCTGGTCTCAAACTCTTGGTCTCAGACAGTCCTCCCTCTGCCTCCCAAAGTTCTGGAATTACAAGCATGAGCCATGACACCAATACATTCTCTTTTTTTTTTTTTTTTTGAGTTGAAGTCTCACTCTGTCACACTCTGTCACCCAGACTGGAGTGCAGTGGCCGCTCCCGGCCACCTCAGCCTTGACCTGCTGGGCTCCGGCGATCCTTCCGCCTCAGCCTTCCGAGTAGCCGGAATTACAGGCATGCGCTACCATGCCCAGCTGATTTTTTGATTTATTGTAGAGATGAGGTCTCGCTGCCCAGGCGGGTCTCAAACCCGCGGGCTCAGGCAATCCACTCACCTCAGCCTCCCAAAGGCGCAGGATTACAGGCAATACATTCTTAAGACTGCTATCAAGTGATTTATTTTCCAGTATTTAAAACTGCTCCCTTGTGTAAAATCTTTAATGTCACTTAATTTTGTACATTAAAAAAGTCTAAATGTTTTGACAGAGTATATAATTCCATCATGGTTGGATTCCTACAATAACATCTAATCTCATTTAATGATGTGCTACCAGTTCTCCAACTTAAGAATGATTGCTGAAACAGAAATCAGGAGAGGGCCTTTAAGATGGCTGGAGAGAGACATTTTGTACTCTCTTCCTCCACTGACAGGAAACAAAACAATGCATAAATAATCCCACTTTGAATATATCATCCAAAAGAGAATACTGGAATTCAAAAGAAAATTGTTAAGAAATACCTAAAGTGAAAAAGTAGAGGGAATCAGTGAAGTAGGGAAGCTAGAGAACATGCTTGGCTAGGATCAGCGGGGAGTGGAGACAGACTCCAACGCAGGGAATATGTAAGTAAGAACTCACTCTCAGTGGTTTACATTCCCACCACAGACTCCTGCAATCTTAATCATAGAAAAGCTCCTCAACTCTCACAGGCCCAGAAACTAACACTGGGATTGTACGGTGACACCACTTTTGGTAGAGGGAGCTCACGCTGGCTCTTACATGCTCCCTGAGACCTTCTTGCAGCAACGGCAAGTCACCAATTTAGAACCCTGCCCTTACATACTGTGCAGTGTCCTTGTATTGAGCTGTGCCAAGGCTGAGGTGCAAGAGAAGTGCTGACTGCTGCCCCTGGGGCTGAGGTGCAGAGAGGCACTGGTTACAACCAGTGGTGCCAAGTCATGGGCGAGGTGCAAGTCATTCCCCCCTGGTCTGAAGCACAAGTGCCTATCAAAACTGAGACATGAGTATGCACACATTTCCCACTGATCATCATAGGCTGCCACCACTGATGTCAGCTCAGTCCTCCCTAATGGGAGGGCAGCAGTATGACTTTTGCCACCCACCCTCTGAACATTATACCAGTCATTTGGAGCTTGTTCCACCCCTGCCTATCAAGCCTGGCACCAGCATGCACAATCAAAGGGCCTGAAGAAAAGCCAACCTGACCTGGCTTCATCCTCCCCATGACAGAACATGTGGTCCAGAAGCAAGAGGATTGCCCAGCCCAGTCCACCACTGGTGGCACTTGTGCGCATTTCCTGGGGACATGAAATTGGGCCTACCCACGTTGCTGCTATTATCACAGCTGCCACTTACCTACACATGAAATCTGAAGACCTAGAGACTCGCTCACTCATTCCATAGCAACCACAATCAAAACTAACACATACCACTTGGGATCTAGTGGGTCACCTTACCACTGCCATTACCATTGCTCATACCATACCAACTCCTTTGGGGCCTGAGAATCCACCCACCCACCTTATCTATGGCTACCACTACTAGCATCAGAGTAAGCTACCTTGGAGGGCAAAGAATCAACATGACTGGACCTGCTAATATCAGTGCTGCATACACTGTCCTGGGGTCCAAGAAGAAGCTCTCTCATCCCATTGCTGCCACCACTGAGGCCCAAATTCTGAAATCCCTGGCATTCCAGGCCCCAGCAGACTGTCACCACAGCTTCCACTAATAACCACACCCTAAACTACTGAGGAAATCAAAGACAAGAATGATGCTATCTATGGCTAAAAAAAATCATACAGAGACTACATCACTACACCTTTTCAGAATAAAACCCCGGTGCTCTACCAAATCAATGACATAGATACAGCTTCTGGAAAAAGTTTCCTTTGAAAGCAAATTTATATAACTGAAGAAAGCAATTATTATAGCAGAAGCACAGATATCAGTGAAAGGACACAAGAGACATTAAAAAAAGCAAGAAAATATGATGCTTACAAAGAAACACAATAATTCTGCAGAAACAGATCCCAATGAAAAACAAATTTATAAAATAGCGGGAAAAGAACTCAAAATTTTGATACTAAAGAAGCCCAGTAAGATACAAAATAATTTTTTAAAAATACAAAAAAACCCAGAAAACCAATTTAAGATATGAATGAAAAATTTATCAGATAGGTATAATAAAAAGAACAAAACAGAAATTCTGAAACTGAAGAATTTATTGAATGAGATACAAAATACATTGAAAAGCTTCAATAATAAATAAATCAAGTAGGAGAATCTCAGAACTAGAAGGCAGGTCTTTTGAAATAATCCAATCAGATAAAAATAAAACAATAAAAAGGAATGAACAAAACTTTTATGACATATAGCACACCATAAAGCAGCCAAATATTTATAGTATCAGGGTCCAATAATGTGAAGAAAAAGCAAAAAGATTAGACAACTATTTAATGAAATGATAGATGACAGCTTCCCAAGTCTAGAAAAAAAGTTAAACATCCATATACAGGAGGCTTTGACATCCCAATCAGATACTGTATAAAATGATCTTATTTACAGCATTTCATAGTCAAAGTGTGTGAATCAAAGATAAGGAGAGAATTATATAAACAGCAAGAGAAAAGTGTTTAGTCATCTATAAAAGAACTCCCATCTGACAAACAGTGAAATCCCAGCAGAAATCATAAGACCAAGAGAAAATGGGATGATATATTCAAAGTATGGAAAGAAAAAAAGTGCAACCCAAGGATACTATGTCCAGCAAATTTATTCTTCTTAAATAAAGTAGAAATAAAATAACTTCCAGACAAGGAAAAGCTGTAAAATTCATATTCACTAGACAAAGACTTGTTAAAAAGAAAATACTCAAAAGAGTCCTAACCCTGGAAGTGAAAGGATGGAATTTACTATCATGAAAATACATAAAAGTATAAAATTTAATGGGAAAACAAACACACAAATGAGGAAGACAAATGAGACCACTGCAGAAAACAATCAAGCCACCATGACAAAAAAGTAAAGAAAAAAGTAAGAACAAAGAATATTCAACATAACCAAAAAACAATGATCAATATGAGAACAGAACTTTACATATCAGTAATAATCTTGAATGTAAATAGATTAGATTGTCCACTAAAAAAATATACTTTGACTGAATAGATTTTTAAAATATATGTTATTCAACCAAACAAAGCTTACAAGAAAGGCACTTTACCTGTAAAAACACACAGAGACTGAAAGTCAGGAAATGAAAAAATATATTCCATATAAACAGAAACTAAAATCAAGCAGAGATAGCTATCCTTATATAATATAAAATAAATTTAATTCAAAAACAGTAAAAAAAGATCATTATATAATGATAAAGAGGTCAATCAGCAAGAGGATATGACAATTCTAATTATATATGTACCCAACACTGAAGCATCTAGATTTATAAAACAGATACTGCTAGATCTAAAGAGAGACTCCAATACAATAATAGTAAATGACTTCAACATTCCACTTTCAGCATCAGACAAATCATCTAGACGGAACATTAAAAAAGGAACATTAAATTGAAACTAGATTTTAGACCAAATGAACTTACATACACTTACAGAACATTTTCTCCAACAACTGCAGAATACATTTTCTTCTCTTCAGCACATGAAGTATTCTCTAAGATTGACCATATGTTATACCACAGAACAAAACTCAATAAATTAAAATGAATTGAAATTGTATCAAGTATCTTCTCAGACTATAATGAAATAAAACTAGAAATCAATATTAAGAAGAACTTTGTAATATACACAAATACATTGAAACTAAACATCATGCCCTTGAATGACCAAAACCTTAACAATAAGATGTCATCTTACTCACTTTAGAATAGCTATTATTAAAAAAAAAAGGCAAAAAAGAACAAATGCTATCAAAGATGTAGAGGACAAGAAACTCTTAAACACGGTTGATTTTAATGTAAATTTAAAAATTACAATTTTTAAAAAGTAAATTCTTTTTTTGGGGTCCCCCCTCATATATGTATATGTATATGTATATGTATAAATACATGTACACTAAGGCTGCCTTAATTGGGATGGCATATCGAGCCATTTGCCTTAGGAACAATCAATCAGCTGTTTGTGATTTGCTGTAGCTCTTTTGAAATTTTTTCCCTAAGTAGGTTTCCAGAAATACTTCCAAGTTAAGTTCCTATTTATTCATGTAGGAGCTCTGGCTACCATGAAAACCTCAAGCTAATTGTAGTCTTCTTGTTTGCTTTAATAGTTTCCTGAGTGTGTAACTAGTGCAGTCTACAAGGCCCCAAGTCTGGAATGGCCCAAAACTTGGGGTTTAATGTTATGTGACTGACATTTTGAAATTCTTTTTTTTTTTTTTTGAGTTGGAATCTCACTCTGTCGCCCAGACTGGAGTGCAGTGGCCGCTCCCGGCCACCGCAACCTCGACCTGCTGGGCTCCGGCGATCCTTCCGCCTCAGCCTTCCAAGTAGCCGGAATCACAGGCATGCGCTACCACTCCCGGCTGATTTTTTGATTTATTGTAGAGATGAGGTCTTGCTGCCCAGGCGGGTCTCGAACCCATGGGCTCAGGCAATCCACTCACTTCAGCCTCCCAAAGGCGCGGGATTACAGGCTGAGCCACCGAGCCTGGCTTGAAATTCTTAATTTTACTTTTGGATGTGTGTATTCCAAGTAAAATCTGAGAAAACAAGAGAACTTGAGCCAGTGTCTTGGAACTTAGACTCATGTGTGACCCCTTGCACAGCATTAGGAGAGGATGTCAGCTGCCCACTCCATATCCTGGGCCACTGGACCACATTCCCAGACCCAAAACTCACAGAGTGACTGACTGTTGTGGCCCTCTTGTGGACTCCAACTCTGCAAGGCTGTGGGTTGTGCTCACACATCCCACAGAATCTGGGATGTATGATGCATGATTGCAGTATTTGCTTGGCAGCTTCTCGACAAGGTACTTACCATGTTCCAGAGCAGAGATTGTGAGCCTGTATAAAGGAGAGCTGACTGGTCTAACTTCTTCACCCTGGCAGGGGCAAGGCAAGCCAATCGGTGGCTCACAAAAGGGAAACTTAGCAGTCTTCAGACCACACACAGGTGGGTGCCTTGGCTTCCATTCTTTACTCCTGGGGTCTGGCTATATCCAAAAGTATTTTGTGCCCAAGTGAATTCTTCCCTGGGTCCTCTGAGTGCCTGGAAAAACTTTAGTTCTCCTTTCGAACTTCCTGATTCTGATTTGTGTTAGTCTCTTCTGGCCAACTCAAGCCACCTCTGGAGAAAAGCCATGAAATGCAGATTGTGTAATTTTGGTGATTCCACATATGTTGTAAACTCTTTGATATTTGCCTTTATAATGGGTATTACAGAATTAAAGAAAATGTTCATGTTAATAACTTAATTTAAAATTTTTTCTTTACTTAAAAGACATTTAATTTCAAATAAAAAAACATGATCAGTCAAAAAAGACTGAAGAAGAGAGGAAAATGTTTTATTTTTAACATCATATATTTTCTGCTTATGTACAAGAAGTTCTGTATTTTCATTTGCATTGAACCTTACAAATTATATTATTGCTGCTGAGTGAGATAAGTGCTAAGTATTAAATGTTTTTGCTTTTTTTTCTGAGAAAAAAAGCTGAAAGAGGCTTTGAGAGATTCAGTAATTTTACCAAGATTATATGAATAATCAATAGAGGTGTCAGAAATGGAAACAAGGTAGTCTGATTCAAGAGTATATGCTCTCAAACACTGAAGTATATTTTATTATCCTTCTGACTAAACTGAAAAATGATGATGATGATACTGATAATAATAATGATGATGGCAATACCTAAAACATTTATTGTGATTGACGCATTAATTGACAGTTTTGCTTATGTTGCTTCATTTAATTCTTCCATTAGCCATATTAGGGAGGTGTCATTATTATAAGCTCTATTTTCATAGATGAGAAAATTGAGGCAAGGAGAGGTTAAATTGCCCTGAGTCCTAAAATTTACAAACAGAAGAACCAAGATGTAAATTTAGGTAGCTAGGCTCTAAATTAATTCTAAATTATTTAAGTGACTGAACACATGCATAGACTAGCAGTTAAGAATTTCTGTCTTAATATATTTGATGTATTCTTATTATTTAACTGAATAGGCAAGAAATACAATTTTTTATCTTTAGTTTGGTTGCTATCTGTAATCTTAAAGTAACATGGTAGTCATAGACAAACAGAATGGATGATTGCGTAGATTCTTACATCAGCCGATTTGCAAGAGAAAGTCTTGTAATTGTGAGTCCCTGTGTAGAATTTCAAAGGATTTGGCCATCTTCTTTCCTCCTCAGGCCTAAAAATTTGCAAATAAATTTGTCAAATTTCCAATTACCAAATGGGTTAGGCCAATTTGAAAATAGATCTCTATTTCTGGTTGCTGTTAAGAATACCGAAATTGGCCAGGCTTGGTGTCTCAGCCTGTAATCCCGCACTTTGGGAGGCCGAAGTGAGTGGATTGCCTGAATCCATGGGATTGAGACCCACCTGGGCAACTTGGCGAGACCTCATCTCTACAATAAAAATAAAAAAATCAGCCGGGTGTGATAGCGCGCTCCTGTAGTTCCAGCTACTTGGAAGGCTGAGGTGGAAGGACAGCCAGAGCCCAGCAGGTCGAGGCTGCTGTGGCCAGGAGCGGCCACTGCACTCCAGTCTGGGTGACAGAGTGAGACTCCAACTCAAAAAATAAATAAATAAAATAAAAATAAAATTTAAAAAAGAATACAGAAATTGAGAGAAAGGAAAAAAAGTGTTACTGTTTACTATGGTGTGGTAAATTTCTAGTTAAACTTATTTTATCACTGAAAACCACAACTCAAATTCATTTTATTTAGAAGAAAGGTAGAAAGTAACAAACACAACTCTACAACCGTCACTCCCCACAGTCATAATCTCATGTATGTGTGTGTTTGGTTCATCATGAACAGACAACAGTAGTTGCTCAATCCTTCACTCCCAAATTAATATAAGCTTATGATCTTAATGCAACTCTTTTCTGTATTATTAAAAATAATCATCTTTACATCCCTTAACATTTTCTATTTTGCTATTCATCTTAAAGAATTACTTACTCTGCATGATACTACTATGATGTTAATAACATGTGTAATGTGTGTTTAATACGTTATATACTCTAATATAGGTATATATATGCAGAGCGGAGGAGAGAGAATTGATTTTGATATTAGTGTTTTAAACACTTATTGCTTTCCAGGTGAAATCTGATTGATGATAGAGAACTAATACTTCTTCATTTCCTTTCCTGTACTACTCCAGTTTTTCATCTACTAGAGGAAGTGTGCATATTTCAAAAATAGTCATATTTCATAGTACTATTTTAACTTCACACACATATTTCTTAGAAACATGCATTGATTATTAAGGCCTTTACCATCTCATGCAAATTTGCACTTAAAGTGGGATAACATTACATATTTTAGATGATTTTTATAATCATAACTATGTAAAATATCAGTAGATATGAGACATTTAGAAAAATCTGTCTTCAATTATGGAGAAAATTATTCATATTGTGGATAGGTATACCCTACACAGAAAAAAATACCTAGCAAGAATCTCATTGACATATGTGTCTGCCTCTGTGGTTTAACGTCCTGTCAAAATACAATTCTGGAGTTCTGCAACTTAAGAAACATGATTTTTCTACTGACCAAGTTTATTTTATCAAATCTACTTGACTAATGATTTTCATTACATTATCTCTTTGAAGGATGATGAGTGAAACTTTTAAAATGAATGTCTTGAGGCCTAGTTAATATTGTAGTGTTGGGGATGTACTAATAAGGAAAAGGTTACTTATTATTTATGCAAAATTCAGATTCATTGTTTATCTTGTATTTTATCAGGCATATCTACCTGAAATGTACTTTTTTGAAAATGAAGAAAACATATGTTTTTAACAAATATTACATATTTAGTAATTTTAACCTGGAATTTTAAAAATGACTTTATCGACGTGACATTGATATATCTCAATATAAATCTACACATGTTTAATGTATAAAATGTGATAAATGGACATACACATGCACTCATGATACCATCATCCAAATCAAGGTAATACACATATTAATTAAGTATTTTTCTTTGTCCCTTTGTGGAGTGTGTGTGCATGCGTGTGTGCACGCACGCTTTTATATGTGTGCGCACGCGTGCTTTTATATATGTGTGTGTGCTGTGTGTTGGTGGTAAGAACACTTAACATGGGACCAACCTTTTAATAGTTTTTAAGGGCCTAATACTAAAATACCTTGTTAACTCTAGGCACTACATTTTCTTGCAGATCTGTACAACTTACTTATCTTGCATAACTGAACCTGTATCTATTGAACAAAAACTCCCTATTTCTTCTTTCCTCTGCCTCCAAAAAAAAAAAATCACTCAATTATCTGTTTCTTTAGTTTGACTATTTTAGATACCTCATATAAGTGAAACCATGCAGTATTTGTTTTTCTGTAACTTGTTTATTTCACTTAACCTAATGTTCTCCAGTTTTATCCTTCTTGTCACCAATAGTAAGATTTGCTTTTAATTAAAGACTGAATAGAACCTCATTTTATGTATATACTACATATCTTTATTTATTTGTTGGTGGACATTTGAGTTATATCTGCATTTTGGTTAGTGTGAATAATGCCGAAATGAACATAGGAGTGAAGATATATTTTCAAGATCCTGATTTCAATTTTTTTGGAGAATACATGTGTCTGTATGTGTGTGTATACACACACACACACACACACACACACACACACACACACATGCACATTCAGAAGTGAGATTCTTGGATCATATGGTAGTTCTATATTTAAGTTTTTGGAGAAAACTTTATCCTATTTTACACAGTGGCTGCACCATTTTGCATTCCTATCTACAGTGTGCAAGGGTAAAAGCATATGATCATTTGAATAGATGCAGCAAAAGTATTTAACAGAATTCAACAATCTCTAATGATGAAAATGCTCAACAAACTAAGAATAAAAAGAATATACCTCAACATAATAAAGGTCATAACAAAAAGTCCACAGCTAATATCAAACTCAACAGTGAAAAACTGAAATCTTTTCCTCTAGGATCAGGAACAGCCCAGGATGCCCATTCCCTTTACCTTTATTTACCTTAGTACTGGAAGTCTTAGAGCAGTTAGGTGAAAAAAAAAGAAATAAAAGACTTCCAAATTAGAAAGAAAGAAGTAAAATTGTCTTTGTTTACAGATGACATAATCTTATATGTTGACCATACTAAAGACTTCACCAAGCAACTATTAGAAATACTGAATGAGTTCAGCAAAATTGGGAGATAAAAAAATTCAACATACAAAGATGAATTTTTATACACAAAGAATGAATTGTCAGAAAGATAAATTAAGAAAATATTATGAGAACAGAAGATCGATCAAGAATTACTAATTAAGAACACTGCCCAGTTTAGCAGCTTTCCTGGGTCTGGGAGAACAGCTCACAAAGAATCTTAGAATTTTTTTGTCCCTTATTTTCTATCTGTAAGTAACAAACTCATTTCATATAACTTGTGTGTGGGTGGTTTGTCTCATCAGACTCAGACTAGTTAATAATCAGTGCACAGTGTATCTTTTTCACAAAATTGGTACAGCAAATAGGGTACATTTTAGCAAAACCTGGCTTCCTAACAAAGTGGGAGAAACTAATTTCTAGTGCTCGGCCCAGAGCAAAGATGTCAGTCTGGGAGTACAACGACTGGACCTGCAGCTGAATGGTTTATGGGGAAGGAAGGGTGATGAGAGGTACACAGGTCACTTTCACCCAACTCTCAGGATGTGAGCGAGCTGACTGCAAGAAGTGAGGCACAGAGAAAAAGATATTGAAACAGGCGAGATCGGTGCCTGATCCCTTGGTTCTTAAGCATTTATGTGATTATTCATTTCTGGGATAGAGAGCTCAGGAAATGGGTACTCATATAGACCACGAGGGACCTAAGAGGAAATAGGAAAGAGGTACTAAGTCTGTCCCTAAGATATATGAAAGTGAACTATCATGTCCAAAGAAGGCCTTCACAGATAGGGAGACTCACAATCTAAAGGATAGATATGGAGAAAGGTCAGGGAAGTCTTATGAAGCTTAGCTGGTGTGTTTGTTAGATAAAGAATGTCACAGATCCAATGTCTCAGTCTGAATGGCACAATTAGAAATGAGGGAAAAAACTCTGGGGATCTACTGGAGGCCAATGGCCTTATATGAGGGGGAACCGCCCCCCCCCCAAAAAAACCCCAGAATTAGTGCAGGCTTCCTCCAATAGGCATGTATTTTAGAAGCCCATCAGTATTCGTGTGTACCAGCTAGTGTTGGTGTGAGAGGTGGTATTTGACTTCAGTTAATTTTGGGGGGAGATGGGCTGGAGGGATTCTTTCAAAGTGTTTGTCCCTTTCACTATGGGTTATTTATGAGAGCACCTGCCCCACACTATGCTAAGTGTTTAGACATTTTTGACCAAAATGGCAAGACCCCCACACCCCATCCTCCCAATTTGCCCAATCTCACCCCAAGTAACTTTTTGTTGTTGTTGTTTCCCGAAATGAAAAAAACCCTCAAGGAAACTGTTTTGTTTATGTAGAAGAAATGAAATTTTAAAATGGCAGAAGTACTTAAAGGCATCAAAGTTGATGACTTCAAAAACTATTTGGAGCAATAGAAAAAGCATCTCAATGGGTGTATTACATCAAACAGAGAGTACTTTGAAAGTGAATCAAGATTAAACATGTAAGAACAAATATACATTTTTAATAAATAAATTCCAAGATATTTTGGGTCCCCTTCCCCTTGTATTTCTTTCAAGATCGAAGGAAAAAGAAGAATTTCAAACTTTCGGGGAATTTTGGAATGCAGGAGACCACATGGCAATAGTTCCAGGTTGGCTGGGCATGGTGGCTCACACCTGTAGTCTCAGCACTTTGGGAGGCTGAGGAGAGAGGACTACTTAAGCCCAGGAGTTTGAGACCAGCTTGGGCAACATAGCAAGACCTCATCTCTACAAGATAGATAGATAGATAGACAGATAGATAGATAATAGATAAAATATTAGCTAGGCCTATACTCAAAAAAAATCTCAGGTCCTCTTAGGGGAAATATTAAACTGACATCAAGAGGTTTGGAGACAAACATAGTGATCCATGGTATTTATCTACCTGTGGTGTTTCTCTGCTGAAGGGTGGGATCCTTTGGGCCATTATTGATTCCTGTAATCATGGTTCTTATTGCTGAGTGCATTGTAGACATTGACATTTTGGCTGTTCTCAGCACAGAGAATAACAGCTGCCTGAGAAGTTATGCCTCCACCCAGCCAAGAATTTGAACTGTATCAGTGGGGCATATCCACTCCTGCCTGCCACCTATAAGCTACCCAAACCCATTTAGGTTATTCAACAAGAGCTGTGCTGTATCCCAAATGGAGAACAGGGCATTATTGTGTTAACTCAGGACTTGCTACAGATAGTTACCACCTACCCCTCACAATGTTACAGCCTAGTTTGACTGGTCAAAAATGCCTTTGGGGCATGGAGAATAAAAATGATCTACTGCAGCCTGAATGTCAAGGCAGGAAGCCAAAATACTATCCCAGATGCAGCCAAGCAAAAATTGTTGGCCCTGGCAAAACCCATTAATAGAAAGATGTCCAACAGCTGATAGACCTCCACTTAGGTGTTCTTTTGGTGACTTAGACAAGGTGACCAACAAATCTGTCAGCTTTAAATGGGTATCTTTGTAGAAGAAGGCTTTGGAAGCTGATCAATAAGCTGTGGCCCAGGCACTGTCTTTAAACATTTTAGAACTTGTAACTCAGATAAAGCTATGGGTGTCTGAAACCTCCATGCCTGCTGATTGAAGTCTATTGACAATGAGAAACTGCCACTGGGGTACACCAGCCTCTTGGACTTTGGACACAAATTACCTGAGTGAGGCCGTCATCAAATAGGTCTTTTTGGAATGAAATTTTACATGCTATTGGGCACTGGTGAGGAATGGCCATGTGACAGCTGGAGCACCACATGTAGCACTGTGACTTGAACTTCCCACTCTCACTTGGGTGCTTATAACCCCCACCAATAAAACTGGACAGGTTCAACAGACCTCGATTACCAAGTGGAAATGGCACATTCAAGATCAAAACAACAACAACAACAAAAAAAGCAAGCAAGAAAGAAAAAGAAATATATCTGAATAAAAGAAAGCTGTAGGTGCCGTTTTAACTTAACTGACTGGAAAAGCATCACAACCACTGCTTACAAAACACTGGTGGTCTGGTACTTTGACACACCATGCTCCTTTGACTACTTGGACAAAAAGTGTCCCAACAGTGAGGATGAAGTTAAGGACTGGCAAATGCTAGCCTTCTGTGTGTGGGCTTGATTAACAATATTGTATGGAGGAAACTGAGTTTGTGTGATTGACTAGAGACTTGGCTCTCTAATGACAATGCCTCTGTACCCATGAATGAATAATAAAAGTAATAAAGGGTGTTATCTGTACCTGCGGGATACAACTTTCTTTTCTCATGGTTCAGAACTAATCAAGATGGACAATGTCATGCCTGAAAAGCTGGTGGCTAGAGGAGTTCTCTAAGTTAGGTGTACACAGTGTAACACTGGATATTATCCCTGGGAATGACACCTATCATTGAGCCAGAAGTCTAACTCTATACACCAAGGAAACCATCAGAAGGTGTAACTGACTCAAGGCTTAGGCCCTTTATGAGATCTTTGATATGAAATATGGGAGTCATTGCTCATGTAAAGATGACTAAAAAATCATGAATAATTTGGGAAATCCAAATCAAAACCACAGTGATGTATTATCGTATACCTCCTAGGATGGCTATTATGAAAAAAAGTGACAAGTGTTGGCAAGAATGTGGAGAAATTAACCTAATATTTTCATAACTTGCTTTAGTCCCAAAGGAAAATTCATTCTGAATTTATGGTTAATGTTATTTATTTAAAAATAAATGACATTAAAAAAAGTTTCCAAAGCAAACCAAAAGTGAGGCATTAATTTTTTAGATAAAGGTATTGCAAATCTATGGCTTTCTGGTCTTTCCTATCTTCTGCAATTAATGCCAAAAATTTTGATTAACTTGTAGTATATGATTTAATAACTTTGCCTTATCTATGTAAAGATCTTTTTGCTATAAAATCTCTGGAATACAATTCCGCAAATGTGTACATAAATTCTTTTAAATAAAGTTTGCTCTTCCATCAAATAATCTCTAATGATGTTAGTGTAAATTATTTTTTAAAAAAAGAAGATACTATCTAAAACAATTAGGATATTCTCAATATTCAGTTATGACTTAGGTGGTAGATTGTTACAATAATTGCCAATAGATTATGTGTTGATGCCATTATATGGCCCCTCTCCTTGTTGACCTGGACCTAGTCATGTGACTTGCTTTTGCCAATGGGACAGCATTATTTATGCATCAAAATTTACCTTTTGCTGTTCTCTAAGACTTTTCACTGAGGAAGTCTTCACTGCCTAGTGCAATATGGGATCTAAACAGTATAGAGAATCAACCCTAGGTAAGGTCCTCAAGACCTGTGGTCCCCCTAACCAATAAAATAACTGACAGATGTTACCAGCAGAACTTCTCAGCTGAGTCCAGCTCAAATTTCTGGCGCACAACAGCAGAAGCAAGTTAAGTGCTATTTGCTATTTTAATCTAATTAAGTTTGGAGTGATTTTTCATGGACAAATGGATAAATGATATACCCTATGTTGCTTGGAATTATCTTTAAGAATGCATTTTCAGTATATATTGCCAAGTTGACAAAAAACTGCAAGTATATGACCGTTTGCTATGGAACATGACAGAATCCTGACTTAGTATTAGTCTACATGTCTACATGATCAAGGGGCACTTTCTTTTGGAGTGACAGGTATTTTGTAGTCCTATCTTTTCTAACTCTCTCTACTAATGCCACCAGTAGGAGTCTTAATAATGGTAAAATTCATGATGCTATGTATTTCTAGCTACTAGCAACACAGTAGAGACAAGCTAATTTATTTCAAGTTAGCTGCTACAATAGCTATTAGCTGGTAAGAGTGATAAATATTTTAATAATTTAGTTTGGTATGAGTCTCCTATTATGAAACTTATTACTAGTACAAAGAGTCCTAAGATGCGCTACTTTCCAATAAATGTGTTTGCCAAATTGTGGTAATGAAGATTGAACAATTTTAGAAACATTATGTATTTTCACTTGAATAATGTTCAATATTTTGGAAATATGCATATTTTATTATTTTAAATAATTTGAAAGGTGAATCATTTAAAATTAATGTTTCCTGACTTTTTCTGAGAAAACTAAATCAATAGGGCTATTGTAAGCAGGTTTACATATTTGTAGGAATAACTTTTTATCTCTTTCAATCTATTTTCTTTCTTTAAAAAAGTTCAAATGTATTGATTGTCATTAATTCTATTAATTATGTCATTAATTCTATTAATTATATTATTAATATCATTAATTTTACCAATTGAGCTCTGATCATGGACATAAACTTTGATAAGCAGTGGCAGTGTCGCTGGATAATTTGTATATGAGGGATATGAAAATGAAACTCCAAAAGTATATGGATAATATTCAGAAGTTCAGGGTAAATGTAGCAGAAATAATTCAACATTCAATGGAAGAAAACAAACTAAAAGTGACTAGTATGTGTAGATAAATAATTCTCTCTAGATCAGTTAAAATTAATAAAAGTGACAAAGATGCTCATTACTGTAAAACTTCTAAACAGAAATGGAAAATAAACAATAGTTCAAGAACCAAGGCAGAAAGTATAGTTTCCTACAAAGGTATACATTTATGTTGGCCCCAGAATTTTTCACAAGTCTGTATATGTTTGTTTATTCTGCCTTCCAGATAACCATGTATATATGGTTTATGTCATAAAGGTACAAAATTACAGGTACTGTGTGAATTAAATAAATAAAACATAAGCCTCTTTAGATTTCTCTTAATATTATGAGAGAAAGAGATATGAAAATCACCGGATGAATTTATAATGTAAGATATTAGTAAGTTCTATAATAAAAAGTGTAAGGAATTACAGAGGAGAGAGGATTAATTCCAAATGGGAGGTTTTTAAGTGACTCAAAGAGGAAATAACATTTCATCTTATCTTACTTCATCTCTCTTGATAATGGGGAAAGTCAAAGGGTATTCCTAGTAATCAAAGGTTGGATGAAAGAATTGAGCTGCAAATGACAGAACTCAGCAGGATTGATGGATAGTTCCATTGGATGGTGGGGAGTAAAAAAAGACTTTCCACCTGATGGGGAGGAAGTCCTCCTATGTTTCAAGCACATAAAGATCCTGAAACCATTAGACTTCCCAGAAAACTTTGGAGTTTAGACTGGTTAATGCTGCCTTGTAAGGAAGCCACCTCCTTGCTTACTCAAGGATGGGTACACTCACTACCAGCTCATTTACCGGGAGGGACAAAAATGAGATACATCAGTGTATAAACTGACATCAAATGTTGACTCATCTGAATGTTTGCAAGAAAAGGTTCATAATTCATTTTGGGAAATAGGGAATCATGGACATATTTAGAACATAGGTTTGATTCCTTTGTTATTTCAGATGGATAAACTAGTAAATAATACAGAAGACAAATTTAAATGGGAAATGTGTTCACCAGAGAATTATTGGAAGGCAGCAGGGAGAAGGTGTGATGCAAGTGTTATTCTGATAGAATTACAAGGAAAGATATTTCAGAGTTGTTATTTAAAGAGGCACAGGCACAGATCGATTCTAAGAAATAATTGGAATTTTGTTGAAATAATGCAAAATGTGCAACAAAATATGTCAGCACTTTTAATTTCTTTAATTTTGAATGTAGTTTAATTTCTACAAAAACAGCACATTGAGGAAGGTTTTTTATTTTTATTTATTTATTTTTAATTCAACCCATTTAAAAGATGAGAAAAAATTGTATGGTCCCAAAATAACAGAATCATATAAAGATGATCCAACAGTAACTTAGTTCACAACATAAGAGCCCATATCTCCTAATCCTTTGCATATAATTTTGATATCCAGCTTTTACTTTCTATCAAACGTCTTCTACAAAAAGAAGACAGAGCAAAAATGTTACTGAATTATTTCAGCATTTTTTTTCATAATCAATATTTTTTATTATGGTTTTGTGGGGTACAGTTAAGGGTTAGGTGTACAATTACATTTCATTCAGGCACCCTGTTGATAAGAGGTATTTCCCCATCCCCAGACAGATATTTGCTACTGTTAATCCCATCTCCCTCCCCCCCCCATAGTTTCCCAGTACCGTCAGTCATTTTCTTATAGTATTACATTGGATGTTTATTTTTAAACCTCATTTACAAAGTTGTTAAGTTAGTGATGTCAGAAACTTCTGTAATTTTTGACATTAGATGCATCCAGTAAAACAAGAAAAACTACCCCCCAAAAAATGTTGTGTTATGTTTAACATATTTTGTCTTTGTTCTAGTAAATTAAATATTTCATCGGGAGCATGGCATACAGTCTGAACTTTCAAAAAGCTTTTGTTTCTCCTAAGGAAGAAGAGATGGCATCTATCAAAATGAGCAGTTTGCAAAAATGTTAGTCTTAAAACAAAAGGCCTCCTCTAACTACAGTTTATTATCTTCATCTCAATTCTCAAACGCCAGCCATAGTCATACAACTTTAATACATTAGCTCTGTGGCTAAAATATGTTGCAGAAATAATGTCTCCACCTTAGTTTTTACAGCATTATTTCACTTACCAACTTATATTGATATTGGTGACTCCAGTCATATGTTTTCATCACCAGAATCCCTAAATAATATACTTTCCTCTTAAACGTTGCATTGAAACAGTAAAATTTCTTCTATCTATTGAAAAGGTCATGCTTTATTTTTAAGGTCTCTCATAAATTTCAAAATGTAAGGTTCTCAGAAATTTGATAACAAAAGAGAACTTCCTGCAGAAACCATTCATTGTGAAAGAAGTACCTGATAATTGTGCAGTAATCTGAAAGCTTTATGGTAAGGTAAAATGTCTAACCCTATTTCCTAGAGACTGCTGTTATTCATAAGAATGCTGTAACTCTTAGTTGTAAAATGTTTGGTAACTTGCAGCTTCAAATAAAATTTTCAGGTTTCAGGACAGAAGCTCTGCAAAGATTTAAAATAACATTACATTTAATAATAATTTGCTCAATAGAAATAAAACTTACTAAAATTTGCTTTTACATAACATTTGTCTCTTTAAAATATCACTGTTTTAACTAATAACTGATAATTAATAAGTTGCTATTGTGTTTGATCTCACTATTTTATTTTGCTTCTTCTCCCAAAATGTGAATCCTTTAAACACAGAAAATAATTTATATAATTTGGGAAATCTTATAGAAAGTAAAATTAATGTAGTTTTATTTGAAAGTACTTAAAGACAACTTAAATGAAATATTTTTGTACTGTAAAATAAATAATGCAATGAGTATCTTTAGGCTAAGATGTCTACGGTTGATCAGAAAGAGATATCATTTTGTAAGTTAGCTAAATGTAATTTATTTTGTGAATACTATAACCATGATCTCAATTATTTCTGGTTTCTCCTTGCTTAGATACCTCTCTTTAAAATACTTGATCAATATTTTTAGTACTGATTATTTATTTTTGAGATTAAAAATTACTTAAAAACTAACTAATACAATATGTCACTATATATAAAAATGAAACAATCAGACACATGAGCACAAGAAATTATGAATATAGTTTTAGTGTATCAAGATTCTGGTATTAACTCTGTTTTCTTCTCACAGAGTAATTAGTGAAGCTCTTTGCCCTTTGTGATAAGTTAATGTATTAGTCATAATTTCCATCAGATTCACTTTTCATGTCCAGATGTGACACTAGCCTTCAAAACAAGGATCGCTTCTACATTTTTCCAGGTGTATGCTAACATTCTAATTCATTCACATATTCTGAAAATAACTGTCACTTATCATATGCCAGGTACTTTTCTAGTTATTGAGAATACAGTAGCAAGTAAAATAGATGAGATTTCTACACTCATAACACTTACACAAGAAAAAAAACACTCTGGTTTAGGGCACAGGTTTTAAAGTCACTTGCCTGAGTTCAAGTCCCAGCTGCAGTACAACTTTTAGCTCTGTAAGTTTCAGCAAGTTACTTACTCTCCTTTTAACTTAGTGACCTCACTTGTAATAAGAGGATGATTGTACATTCCTCATGTGGTTGAATTAGTTACTCTAAAGAAAATGCTTATCACAATGTCTAGTACATGGTAACTCTGATATGTATGCTACCTAATTTTAGATATTTTCAGAGAAGTTAGTGAATAGACAAATACAAATAAAATTAATATATTTAGCATAAGGAGTGAAAATTGTTGATTGTCCTCTCTGGTAAGGTGAAGGGAGCTAATCAGAAGAGCATTCTATGCAAAGGAATGTTATGCTTCTTGAAGAAAAACAGGCAGGTTGAGAATGAACAAAGAGAGCAAAAGTTAGTAAGTTACAAAAGGTAACATTGTCAGTCTCTGTTTTATTCTTTTCCTTCTTTTTTCTCCTCCTCCTTCTTCTTTTATGCCAGAAATCGTGATTCAATAGTCACAAATATTCTTCAACTTTTGCTAGTGCAAGAGATGACTATGCTTTCATTTTCTTCATGATGTTTCTTACAGTGATAGAGGTGTTATCACTGGGAAAAGAATGGAGCTCAAAGTATTATGATGGCTTGCTGATTTTCTATAGAGAAAATCATAATAAAGATCACTAGACTCAAACTTTCTAAGTTTCTTAAGTGAAAATCTCTCCAGATTCCATATTTTAGTACTTCCAGTCTTCCCTCTCATTGTTTAGTGACCAAGAAAAGGTGGGTAAACAAATCTATACTTATTATTTAAATAGTGGTGATAAGTCATGTCTACCTAGGAGATTTTTATAGATTTAAAGTAATTACTATGCTTTAGATTTTTAAAATTTAAATAGAGATGGAGCCCAGGGTGGTCTCAGACTATTGGGCTCAAGTAATCCTCCATTCTTGGCCTCCCAAATTGCTGGGATTGCAGGAATGAGTCACCACACCCAGTGTAGATTTAAATATTTTAAGTAGACCTTCTTAAGTATCATTTTACATACTGTTGAAAGTTAATCTTACCAGAAGCATGATTTCAATATATTCAGTACAGTTTTTTCAACCACAGTATACAGTTCAATCTTCTAGTCAAATTGTTTAACTTTTTTACTACTTGGCCAATTCATTAATATAAATATGTCTACTGTCATGTATTAACTAATATTGTTTAAAATTAAACACTGATTTTTTTTAATCCATCATTCCTTGTTTGAAATTGACACTCTCATTCAGTAAATCTTTGCTTAACACTGCCCCTTCAGTTGTCTGTAACTTTCTTTGTCCTCCATATGCATATTAAGTATCATTTCCTCCCAGGATTGCTATTGACCCTCACTTATTACAAACAACATGTTGTTTAAAAGTTTTGTTAACCATTAGTATACATTTCTATTTGAAATGTCTCTTAGATGAAGATCCTGGTTTAAAAAAATAGAAATTTGGAATTAACTGACATGGGATTGCAACAGTCTGAATTCCTTGGAAGACTTATTATTAGACTAGCTATTTTTCTTTTCTTTTTTTTTTTGAGTTGGAGTCTCACTCTGTCGCCCAGACGGGAGTGCAGTGGCCGCTCTTGGCCACCGCAGCTTTGACCTGCTGGGCTCCAGCGATCCTTCCTCCTCAGTCTTCCAAGTAGCCGGAACTACAGGCGTGCGCTACCACACTCGGCTGATTTTTTGATTTATTGTAGAGATGAGGTCTCACTGCCCAGGAGGGTCTCGAACCCACAGGCTCAGGCAATCCACTCACCTCAGCCTCCCAAAGTCGCTGGATTACAGACTGAGCCACCAAGCCCGGTTTATTTTTATTTTTTACTTTTTAAACTTTCTTTCTTTTATTTATTTTTTGTTGGCTTTTTTGTTGAGTCTGAACTTCTTTTGTATAGCTGTTTGACCTTGATCAAATTACTCAATATTTCTGAGCTTTATTTTCTTCCTCTGTAAAATAATATGTCTTTTTATGCCTAACACAGTTACTAGAACATTTCCGGTACTCAAATAAATGTTATTTTAAAATTTTGTACATTGTGTGCTCGTATGTATGCCTATGGAATCTCCCTTACTAAATATTAAGCTCCATTAAGGCAAAAAATAAAAAATAAAAAAAACTCATCTTATTCTATTTTTGTATTTTACCATTACCAAGTTTTAAAGCCTTACAAAAAGTATATTTTATGTTGTTTAAAACAGTATATCCACAAGTAGAATAGCCATTTACACATAAGATATTTTAGTGAACCAGGGGATGGATATTTGGGGTCATTTGAGCATAGATGAAATCTCAGAGATTGGACAGATATCTATGAATTCTGTGAATATAGTACATTTAGCAGTGTGAATAGTGCAATATATTTATTTGTTATTTGTTGAGGACCACATAAGACTACACTCTTTCTATTCCTAGAAAGAGAATTGATGATAAAATGCACAGATACACATGTGCAAATATATGTGGTTGCTTATTCTCAGGTAGATTAAATTAGCTACCACAAAATAAACCCCCCAAATTTTGCATTTTGGTTTAATTTTATTAAAGTTCCAACTGAATCTTAGAAAAATTTCCAGACTTTCAAGTAAACAAAATTAGTAATTGAATTCCTATACAAGATACGTAGGAAAAGAACAAAACCTTCTTCTACTATGGTAAAAGCCCTTCTTGTAGTATATAGTTTAAACACATCCAGTTACAAAACAGGTACAATTTCAATTGCTTTTCTTTGCCTTTGGTCTTAAACTTGGTATGAGAGGAATTTAATCTTATTGTCAGAGTTTACTTCAAATAGCTTTCTTGTAATAGGTTTAGAATGGCTTAGGATCATCATTTGTTTCCACGATTATCCCTTCACCTAAGCTAACAACTGTAACTCCCTTAACAACATAGTAGAACTTCCCACAATGTACAAGAATCTAGCACTATCTCTGAAATTGGAGTATTAGCTGAAGACAGTATAAACAAGTGTATTGTGAAAGGGTTTCAGTCCCATGTTCTTGTCCTTAGTAGCAACCCCTATATTAGAATAATTTATTCTATTTAATTATTCACCTTGTTCTAAATATTTATAATGAGCTCTACAAAGACAACCAAGAGAATTCCTTGGACATGCCTGTATATAGTGCATTTCTGTTTCAGTTCTTTACAAAATGTAGGCTAAGATATGTGCCCACCACATAAAGTACTCAGGCAGACACATGAAAGTCAAATTTTGTGTGTAAAATCTGTCATTCTCTTTTATTTCATATTGTGATCTTGTTTTATAAAATGTATGTATCTTGTAGGTAGATATCTGAGGTCATTTAAATTAATGTATCTATCAATAGGCATCTGCAGAATGGAAGACCAGACTCTGGAGCAGATGATCATTGTAAGTGAAGGCCAGACCAATACAAGATAGGTGGCTTAGCACATATTTAAACATTTCTCATAGAAACCGCAGATTACTCTTTAGCAAAGTTAAAAATAAATTAACACATGGGATTACAGTAATCTGAATTCCTTTTTCTTTTCTTTTTTTAGCTTTATTGTGGTATAATTGACAAATAAAAATTATATTTATTTAAGGTATTCAACTTGATGTTTTAATATTTGTATACACTTTGAAATGATCTTGTTTTGCTTTTCATAATCTATACCTGCATATGGACATTTAATTAAAATTGAATCATTTGGGTTATAGACAGAAGCATTTTTGGAAATTCAATAAATATTGAACTATAATTTCCTATCTAGTAACTCCTATAAGAAAGGTGATATGATAATCAGTCAGAAGATATAAGTGAATATTAGCCCTCAAAAACAAATGTCAGCTCCATTCTAAAAACCTTCATCAGTAATGCTACAAAATGTTCAAATTATATGTGCCACTATGAAAGCATAAATCAATTTATTATTCCTAAATCTATACCCTCTAAATCAGAATTCTTCTTCTCTGCATTAATATATTAATCCAACATTATATAATGAAAATATATTTTACATTTTATTATAAATCCCATTGTCAATAGATGGCAATACAATTCTTCGCAGTGATTTTTCCCTTCTTTTCAGTTACCCCTTCCTGATAAAAATTTCATAGAACAGTGAGGTTATTTATATCCCAAAAATTCTGTATTTCTACCATTATAATTTTTCATGTCAATATAGGCCAGCTATGGGGGAGGTATAGCATGACATTGCTTTATTAATGCTGACATTTTCCCGTAGATTGAAGGAGGTTTCATCCTGTATATATATAGAAGCACATTATTAGCATGCAGATGCTGTTTCTCCATCAACTAATCCACTTCAAAATATTTGCATGAAATCAAATTTGCTTACCAGTCAGCAACATATAAAACATAATTTAAAGACTCGGGTTCACATTAGTGAAGCTTAGTTACTTAGAGCATAGAAGTATCAGTCAGTCTCATTACCAAGGGAAGACAGGTAGTGAATTCCACAAGCACTGTCACTTTGCCTGTCCTGAGTTGATTTATACAGTGTGTATTTCAAATGTTTAAAACTATGTCGAACTTGGAGGCTTACTGATAAAGTTGGTACCATTAAGATTTGAAATTTGTCATTTATACAATTTCATGAAGTGACAGTCTTTTTCCCTTATGAAATTTATAAAGCAAAAGTTTAGCCCAATTGCATTTGAACAAGTTTGAGACTGACACACAGTCATCTAAGTAAAACCTTCATTTTTTTTTTTTTAAATCTTAAAATTTACATTTTAAACCACTTTAAACTTCAGATAATTACCACACCACTTTATGTAGCAATTATATTTTTAATGTAATATAATTGCATATTTAATGCAAATAATTGCATATTTAGTGTAAATAATTGCCTGGGTTGACCATTGTGCTATGTGGAAATGTACAAGATATGGCCAATAATGCTTTATTTTGTGTCTGCACAGATCTGATTTCTCTACAAGCATTAATTCAGAAGCTTCTTAAAACGAACTTACAAGGAAGGTGATACTTTTCTGTTTTAGAGATGAAAAAACTGAGTCACAGAAATCAAATAATTCACCCAGGCTAGCAAAGCCAGTAAAGAAGGAGGCTAGGATTAAAGTGCAACCAGGGTCTCATTTTGACTGTTCATAACATCGCATGACATAAGGCTCGACAGAAACAGAACCTGAGCTGCTCTGAGAGTTGGAGTAAAGATGAGATTCTGTAGATGGGGGTTGAGTAACTTTGTTAATGCTAAAATGTTGACTACATTTCTTTGGTTTGTTTGTTTTTATGAGATAGGGTCTCAATCTGTTGCCCAAGCTGGAATGCAGTGATGCAATCACAGCTCAATGCAACCTTGAACCCCTGGGCTCAAGCCATCCTTCCGTCTCAGCCTCCCAAGTAGCTGAGACTACTGGTGTGCACCACTGTGCTCTGCTCATCATTTATTTATTTATTTTTATTTTTTGTAGCAAGGGAATTTCGCTACTGTACCCAGGCTGATCTTGAACTCCTGGCTTTAAGGCATCCTCCCACCCTTACCTTCCCAAAGTGCTGGGCTTGTAGTCATGTGCCACCTCGCCTAGCCAATTATGAGTCCAGTGGGAATAATCTGTTCTCAATAGATAATTCAAGTAAAGAAGCCTCTAGCATTCCCATGTAAAAGCAAAACTGCATCTAACAAACACACAAAGAGGAGATTCACTGAGTTTGCATGTAATAAACAGAGACATCAGGCAACATCACTAGAGTACCTTCAAATGAAGCTGAACTTTAATAGTTATCTAGTTGATAAATTGCAAGTAATGTGATCTCAAGACAAGAACATAATCCGACTAGGTTTTGAGGACTGAATGTGAGGAGACCAACTACTCAGCCCAGCCTAACAGAGGATCAGAAGGTGAAGTCGTCTGAAAGCTATACAAGGAGAATATAATCATTTCCATCCGTAAAAGTACTACTGACTTTTTCCTTCTGGGGGAAGATATGTTCATTCATTTTGTTTTAAGGAGGAAAATCAAAATTAGCATTAGACTTTTATATATGATGTTTCTGGTTTGCTGTATTTTTTTTTAGCATGAGTCTAGAAAAACTATACGTAATTCTCATTTCTTAAGATGAACTTAGTCCTCAAATAATCATTCTATGTTTTCTAAAGGATTCATGACCATTAAACGTTATTATTAATAGTATTACTTCACTATTAAATATATGAAGAATTCTGTCTTAAACATCAACTAAAGGAAAATAAAAACTTTTATATTATATAAAAGCAATTCTGAAATTTAAGAAAAAATTAAGCAAATAAGTCTGTCCTCCTAGAGTGAGAAGTATTATTACTTTTAAGTGACAAACCATAGGCATTACTGGATCTATATTTCTTAAGAATTGTAGCTGAAATTGCTGATTCTGTCCACATGTAGATGGAACAATGACCTAACACACATGAAACTTGCACAGTCATCAATTTCACATAACTTTAAAGCTCAGAAAAATCTCTCATTGTCTTGAAATTGATGACTTTTGCTTTTGGTGATTCAGAGAAAGCAGACAACAGAAAAGAGGGGGCTCATTCCTGTCTAATTTCGTGTGTAGTCACAGAAACAAAGAACAAATAATTAAGATATATTATCATTTGTGCATAGCAGGTAAACAATCACAGCATTATTGCAAGTTTGCATAAGAAAAAAACACTAACTAGGAAAGATTTGTACCTAAGTGTCTAAAAAATCCAATCTCTTTATTTATAAATTATTATTTATAAATAATACATTTTCCTTGAGTATTTAAATATTTTTCTTTTAAATTGTTTTCAGCATTCATCTTATGTTCATATAAATGTAGAAGCTGGCCATACATACAAAAGCACACAATCCATTTATTGATTTTTCTAATTCTAGGCCTTACTACTTCCTACTTACCTTCCCATCAATTCTAGAGACACCTTGAAACTCAGCTGTCTTTTAATGGGAAGAACCAGCAAAGTCTACCATATATAAATCTCGAACATAAATAATAAAATTTGATTTTATTCATGTCAAATAGTTCTTATCTGGTCAAACTTATCAGATTGAATTTTAAAAATCTTATTTATTAATCTATCCTAGTTTCAGTGTTTCAGCACATCTTTTTAGTGCAGAACTTTTATATATAATGGATTATTTTTAAGTGTATCCAGTTGATGCTGATATAAATACCAAAATTAAGATAAACATTTTTTGTCTAATTGTGCAAATGAGACAAAGTCTTCCAAGTGGAATTAATTGGACAAGTAAAACTTTTCAAATAATTTTGTTAGGCAGTGTCAAGTTGACGTTCAGAATTGTTAGGTCTTTTAAGTCTGCATTATTTGATATGTTTCATATGACATAACTTAAACTAGATTAAGCAGACATGTTAAACCTCTAACTGTTAATACTAAAGATATAATCTTAAGGAAACGTGAAAAAGAAGGAGCATTAAGATTTTGTGAAAGGCAAAAGGAAAGTAAAAACCTGCTGAAGCATAAGGAAACAGATAATATGATAAAGTTGCTATTTTAGATCACTAAAAATGATAAATGTTTGTTAAACATTTTAAGGATTGGTTAATTTAAATAGTAAAATTTGATGCTTGGGTCAAATTCTAGCTGATTCAGAGATTTAAATGATAAGGATAAAATATAAATAATGTAAAAAAACATGAGTGAAAGTTAAAATATGAGTATGAAAAAGACAATTTTCAGCAAGATCTCTGATGAAAAATAGGTTGATAAAATAATAAGCAGGTGAATATATGAATTTTGTGGAGGACACAACATTAAGATCATGGCAATATTTTTCTTTAAAAATGTCAAAAATAGCAATTATGCAAATTGAATTTCTAGTGTGTGCCTCTGATGCAGAATTAAGTAAGATAAGGAAATCTCTGCTTTAACACTGCAGACTTCCTTGCTGAAAGAGAGTGATGGAACTATTGTTGGGAAAGTACAGTGAAAGAAGAGCAAATATGGATAAGTCTAAAAAAATACAACAGAGTTAACTCTATCACTTAGTAAGATCAGAAAATATTTTCAAGAGTATGTACCACTAAGCCTAAGTTTACAATGTAATTAGAATTTAATAGTAGGAAATAAATGAAGAAGATTATGTAAAACTGACGATATAGCATGTGCACAGAACCCTGAAAATGAACATTTAAAATCTGTAAATAATTTGGTAACTGTGTACTAAAATATGTACATATAAGAGTAGTGAATGAATCTACAAAGTTGGATGATTACAATGGACTTTTCTCAATTCCAGCACATATCTCTTAATATGGCCATCTATCTATCATCTATCTATCTATCTATCTATCTATCTCTTTACTTATCTGCTTACTCATCTATCTGTCTACTTATCTATTCATCCATCTATTCATCTCTCTCTTATCTATCATCTATCTATCGTCTATCATCTCTCTACCTATCCACCTATCTCATCTATCAACTGTCTAATTATCTACCATCCATCTATTTATCTCTCTAATATCTATCTATCTAGCTAGCTAACTCATTTATCCATTCATCCCTTCTTGTAACTATCATTTATCTCTATTTTAGGGAGACAATACTGTGAAATGACACCTGATTCTTATCAACCTCTCTGATATTCCCCTTATAATTCTAGCTGCTTTTTACCCTTTAACTCTTCATTGTCATTCTCATGTAGACTCCTGAAATGTCTACATACAAAGTGATTTATATTAGGTCCTTTAATTGTATATTTTTATCACTTCATCTTTCTTGGCACTCTGATTTCTTTGACTTTCATTGTTATCCGTGTAGTTTCCAAACATCTCCTAGATGAAAATTTATTCTGTTCATCAAACTCTTCTCTGAGCAAGGAGAAAACATCACAGACACTTCAAATCAAGTGCTCTTCACAGTAAACTCATCACACTGCCACCACTGCCACAATCCTGCAGCCTCGTTCTTTTTCTAGGAATAGCATCACATTTTCAAGCCTGGTTGCTAAAAGTTTTTTTGACTTCATATTTCCTCTCTCACATAATGAATCAATAATTACCTCTACAGATTCTGTTTCTAAAATCTCTTTCAAATTTTCTTATTAACGGTATTCTACTATCTACAACAGTGTCTAATTCTCGTCTTGTTTAACCCCATCTGTCATTCTTCATGCTACATCCAGAGGGATCTACAACCAGATGCAAATCTCATAACTCTGCATAAAACTCTTTAATAGTCATATAATAACATAATGATGTGTATAAAATATTTTTATGTTACATTGTCATATGTAACATAAAGAGACAAAAGAACATAAACCATGTCTGCCTAATATAATAATTAGAAAATGAACAACCACCTAATCACTCTTCAAGTCAAGATCATAAAATTATCATGCTCCCAGAAGCTCCTGGAGGTTTTTTTTTGCTTGTTTTGTTTTATTTTACCAAATTAAGCTCACTTCCAGTGATCCAGAGGTAATTCAGATGACCCAGAGTTAATTGCTAGCCTGAATTGGGGGATATTTACTTGTTTTCTTTTAAAATATTATCTATATAATAAAATCTAATAATATAATCTGGGGTTGCCTGATTATAAGCCTAGATCCTCTCACTATTATGATGGGAACTTTTATTTGTTTATTTATTTATTTCTTTATTTTAAGTGAGAATGCAAGATTTATTGAGAGGACAGAAAAGCTCCCACAGTGGGAGGGGACCCTAGGGGGTAGCCCGATGGGAATATATCCAGCTTTAATATATCACTTTACCTTCTTGGCCCTTAGTATTCTCTCCTTTGAAGCACCAACAATTGTCTAACATGATTATTAAATTTAAAAAAATTGTAAGCAATCAGGTGTTCCTTAAGCTAAGCTGTTTTTTATAGATGTTGTCCGATGCATTTTCCTAATCAAGACCTTTTTATTTCTATAATACCCAAAACAACTTTTTTAAATAATTAAGGTGTTTCTAAGGAAGGCTAGCTTGTTTTTCTTCCATTCTCTCTGGTTGACATTAACTTTTCCAGAAGTGCTTACAATTATCACATTAAATTGTCAGAATAGTTTTCTCTGAGATATGTCATCTCTAGAATTCAACTGACACTGAGTAAAGAGAGACCAATCAAGCAGTGAAACTATTTGCTGAATAAATGGTGTCTCCTTGCAAAATGAAATCCTTGATCTTTATGTAGTGTTTCTCACTCAGCCACAGGAATGGTCATAACTTTGACTTCTCAAACCAATCCTATTTTCCATTCTATCTGCTTTCATGAATAGATGGGAACTTTTTTCTTTTAACCAAAGGACCACTCTATAAATATTTTGCTCCTGATAAAAGGTATTCTAGTTGTCTCCCAACTATTTGCCTGAACTAGTAAGGTCTTTTAAGAAATTTTCTCCCAACAAATATATCCTATGCACTTCTAAAACATGTGAAGACTGTTTGTTTCCCATTAGCTCTTATATGAACAAAGAATAAGAATGTCAATTTTCAATTATATCTATTACAATAGATTCACATTAGATTTGGCTTCTTGTCATCTAATATCTGTTGAGTATTCATTTGAATTGCAACTAAATAAATGGTTAACTGAATTTTGCATGAAGAAGATATGAAATCTATTAATCTTAGATTGTTTATTATTTTTTCTCGTCAAGTTCCAAAATAATTATATAAAAACATTTTTCATCTCTGTTGTATTTGTGAATTTATCATTTTGACCTTGGTCTTCTTGAAATTCACTTCTTCTTTAGTGAGATTTTTGACATATAATGTCCTTAATTTTTTTCAGAATTTTAGAAGTTTTATTATGTCTTTTGAAAGATTCAAATTTTCTATCAATTTAGTTCATATTTGGCTTAATTTGCTTGGATACAATTAGAATATCTATTTTAAATATTTTAGGTTGAGTGTGATGGCTCACACCTATAATCCCAGCTATTTGGTAGGCCAGGATGGGAAGATCACTTGAGCCCAGGAGTTTGAGACCAGTCTGGGCAACATAGTGACCACTCGTTCCTGCAAAAATTAGCCAGGCGTGGTGGCATGGACCTATAGTCTCAGCTTCTTGGGAGACTGTGTTGGAAGGATCACTTGAGCCCAGGAGTTTAAGGGTGAAGTGATCTGCAGCTGTGCCACTGCATTTCAACCTGGGCAATAGAGACCCTGACTCAAAAATTAAAAAATAAAGAAAAATAAAAATTTTAGCCTGATCATATCAAAATCCAAATCACTTCTGTGTCTCCTTGTCCATAATAGGCTGCTATCTTTTTTGTTTTTAATCAATTAGTTTTGCCTTTAGATGCCTTATAAAGTTTTTTTTTCCTTTAATTGGCTGTTAGCTATTACATAATACAATTTGTAGAAACATTGTCTTCTTTTTCTGTGATGGTTTAGTTTTTCTTTCTTTTTTTTTCTTTCTTGTCAGGAATATGAAATAAAAGTAGATCTTCTCAGTCTCGAGAAAGGTTGGGTTTTATGTTTTTTAAGTATGAATGTTTTAGTTTTTCCTTACTCCTTGTTTGTATTACTTTTGGAAACACAACTGAAAGCCTAGGGTATTTACCACTCTACCCCACAATGGCATTCAGTTCCAACCTCATCTTTTCAGCAGGATATCTGCTGAAATCTTAGCTCTTTAGCCTCTCTTCTTCTGCTTTATACTAGACTGTTCTGACATGATGAAATTAGTAGCAGATAACTGTCTTGTGGGGAGACTGCATGTAGTTAAAAGGTGGTCACTTTAATGACTGTCCCCTTTCTTCATACGTGTTTCGCTTTTTTTTTAGCCACTTGGACTCATCCTGTCTGCAATTTGTGCTTCTTCCTCAGGTCAGTATGGCTACAGCTCTCTGCCAAGACCTACGTGACCACTGTAGGAACTAGTAAACGACTTCAAGAAAAATACTGCAGTAAAGGTGATTTTCACCTGCTTATGCTTCCATTCTTTCAGTGCTGCAGTTCCTCAAATGTTCTCACTGGTGGTTCTTTTATAGACTATATTATTTAAAATAAAAAATACAAATGCTATATTTTTCTATCATTCATTTACTTTTAAGTTATACAGTGACTTTATTTTTATTTTAAACTTATTTAGTCCCTCTTGGTTCAATTTAGGCAATTTTAAAACTCTATCCCTTGTATTTGATAAATTATCTGTACTGTTTAGTTTCCTTGTATAATATTCAATCTTTATGTCATGAGTGTACTCTTCCCTGATTTTATCTAAGTTTTTATTTTTATTTTTAAATGTCACTGTTATGTCCTTATATTTTTGTCTTATGAAGAATGTGAGAGTAATGGTTATTTCACATTTTTTTCCTAGGTCACAAGCAATTACTTACTTTGCTTTGTCAATTCGTGTCTGTCAGACAACAAAAAAGTACTGCTGGTGGAATCATTTTCCTGGTTTTATTAGGAAATGGTGGTCTCTAGAAAATTTCAGTACATTGTTAATTTACTTAATTCTATGAGAAGAACAGATAAAAGTGAATAACCATGGGTATCTGATTGTTAATTTTTTTTCCCTAAGCTTTGTCTACAAATTTGTTTGTATTTTTACCCTACTGATAATGGATTAGTTTGTAAAGATATGGTCTTCGCTATTGGAAGGTGAATTTGTGTTTGAAATTGTTCGGTTTTTAGGTACACCTATTCCAATGCTGATGGCTAAAGTGATATCTAGTCTATTTGTTTATGATTCAATGAGCATTGCTCTCTCCCTTCATTTCAGTGTCTCTCAGTACCCTCTAGATGTGTTTTTCTGATGAGGAAGCCACATTAGATAAAATACATTTTATAATTACACATACACACATCATAATATATATGTAACTGTATACTTATCCTCTCATTAGATGTATTTATGTGTAAATATATAAAGTACATATTGCATATGTTTACTCATATATACATTAAACATTTGTAGTAAACATTTATACAGTGTACATTTACATTTGCATGTAAATAATTTATTTGTATAATGCATTTATGTATCAATAGTTATGACATGCATGTGCATATAGTATTTTGTTGCTGTTATTGTTGTTTTGTTGGTTTTTTTTTGAGTTGGAGTTTCACTCTGTCGCCCAGACTGGAGTGCAGAGGCCGCTCCCGCCCGCTGCAGCCTCGACCTGCTGGGCTCCGGCGATCCTCCCGCCTCAGTCTTCCAAGTAGCTGGAACTACAGGTGCGCACTACCACGCCTGGTTAATTTTTTGATTTATTGCAGAGATGCAGTCTCGACAAATTGCCCAGGCGGGTCTTGAACCTGCGGGCTCAGGCAATTCACTCACCTCGGTCTCCCAAAGCACAGGATTACAGGCTGAGCCACCAAGCCCGGCTGTATTTTTGTTTTTACCCTACATCAACCACAACTACTACTAAAAATTGGTATTGTTGATGGATAAAATGAGTTTACAGTTTTCTTATTCCGTATTCTTTTTGCATTCTGCCTGCAACTCCTGCTCTTCTCCTCCAACGTGAATAAGAGCTCTAATCATTTGAAACTGTCCCCATTCCTTCTTCAACTCACTTCACTGTACACATGACAGACAAACCTGGTGTGAGCGGCTTCATCTCCCGTCTCACAATACCCGTATGTTCCAAGCAACACTGCCTATAGTCCTTACCTTCTGATGTTTTTAGGATTCTCTAGATACTTTTAGTTTCAGCACACAAAACATTTTGTTTTGCTTCCTCTTACTTTTGATGTAAAGGATTACAGAATAATTTCAAAATACTAAGATGTATCCGTAACGTTTTGTCCTATAAATACTTTAAAGTTTTATTTAAGGCTATGTCATATGCCATGACATATGTCAAGAATAAACTAGGACGTAAGATATAATAATTATTGCTGTACAATCAGCAAAATTTGTATTTTCTATCTATAAGTGTCTTAAAGTTTGGCATTTTCTTTGAAAGAATGAATTAAACCAAAGATATCCTTTATCTTTTAATTAAGCACAAGTACACAGGATTAAGCACCAATAATCACCCAAATGAAGCTTTGTCAAATAAAATTCAGGAAAATGAAGTCATGTTTATGGTTTAATCTCTTCATTCTAACTCATTTGAGAAAAGAAGCAATTTTCTCTGTTTCGTGGCTATATCTGTTGCTTACTCTTTCTTATTTGTACTCCTTTTTCAATAATTAGGTCAAGAGTTTGCTCTCTTTTAAAAATATTAGACTTGTCAGATTGACATTATAATATAATAATTAATGAAAAATTAGCCTAAAATGTTTGTAGGATAGAATGTAAACATATGAATCATTTTAATTAAGAAAACTTTCATTCAAACACACATCCATTTAAGTATATTGCAATGTTAAATAAGATTAAACACTTTGAAAATGGAAAATATGGGTTGGAAATAATTTTTATAAAATACAAAAATGTCAGCTTTGGTTTTGTATGGTTCTATGCTATTTTTAATTTAAAGGTGCTATAATGGCATTTGAAACTAGAAAATTCACATTATATCTTATTTAAACAAATTATGGAGTAATATAACTGTTAATTCTTTTTATTTTCACTCTTTATTTCAATCAGTACTTTTGAATTTAAATATACGAATGAAGGTCTTGAAATTTTAGTGACTTTTTTGTCAAAAGAAAGTCAATCTTCAATATATTGTAAAGTTAGATGCCAGCAAATCCATTTATTGACTCAGTTAGCAAACATTACAATTCTAATGTGAAATCAGGTTATGTTTGAAACTTTAATTAAGCAGAAATGTGTTGTTTTAGCTGGAAGAAAAAAAAAAAAACAACTGGCTATTATATTTTCCAAGCTAGAAATGCAGTGTTTATTAGATAAAATATACACATACACAGACACACACACATATACACATACACATACGCTCACAGCCTTATATGCAAGCAATTGAGTTTAATCTATTGAGTAGCTAACATATGTAGAAATAGAAATTACTTGTTTTATAAAACTTGAGAAGTGCTGCTTATTATTTTTGATGGATAGGAATTAAATATTTATGGGAAAATTCTTAGCTTAATAGGTACTGTTCTGATTTCCAAGTTTTCTTGACAAGAATACTCTATTTTAGATCTTATAAAACAAAAAGGAATTCTTTGACACTGAGTAGTACACATATGACTTAGGAGTTAACTTCTGAATCATTAATATCAGGTAAATTTAAAAGTTGTGCTACGTTAAATAGCAAACTTAAATCTGAAAACTTCTCGTAGAGATCATTCACTGGTAGATTCTGTATAATGCTCTGCCATATTTAGATATGCATCACACTGCTTTTGGTAAGTTTCTGTCACCTGACTAGTCTGTTTTAATTACAACTGATGACAGTAAGCATAGTCTATAACTAATTTCCCTTAAACAAAAAACACACAAACTATCTTGGGGCTCTTTATATGATTTATTCAATTTGCTAATGGAATAAATTGATGATTTCAGGGTTTTTTTTTTCTCTTAGTTCCACCTAAATATCATTCTGCTATTTTATTATTGTCATATGTGTATGGTATGGCTCAAACTTAAGAAAGTACTTAAAATCACTTGCTATTTTCTCTAGTTCTTTATAGTGTAAAGGATATTTTTAAAAGAAGTGTGGTGCCTTATAGTTAATTAGACTTTATTTTAATGTGACTAGCATAGGCATTCTCTGAAAAAAAAAAGAACCATAACAGGGTATATATGTAATGAGTGCCCGGTGTGCTGGTCCTAAACTAATAGTCCAAAAAACATAATATCAGAAAAGGGAAGCCTTGATGTCAGTTAATGAAAGGAGAGAGAAAGTGAAACACATTGATCTAATTTGTACTTTGTTAGGGTCATCCTGAAAAAAAAAAAAAAAGTTTAGATATGGAGAAATGATTGAAGTTCTAGGTCTAATTATCTTATTTCTGAGGATTGCAGGAAACATGCCAAATTCATCATTGACTTTGTAGAAGAGTTCTGAGTAGAAATCTAACATAGGACAGCTGAAGCAATGAGAGGGGTGAAGCATAAATATCCCCCAAACAACCTATTTTCCATATTGAAATGTGTTTCTTCTAAGATGGGAAAGCTATAATGAAGTCAGAGATGACTGTAAAGTGGCTTACCTGACAGATGAAGCTGTAAGCCCATTCCCTCTCTGCAACTAAAAGCCTGAAATTACCCATCTGTCATCTCTCCAGTGGGCAGGGATTATAATGGAAGGCAGCATGCTATCTTAATTACATAACTATCCTAGTTCCAATTATGTATTATGTAGGGTGTAAAATGCATTATCTCCCTATAATAAACTAAGCATATTACAACGGTGCTATTCATATCAATCTTTGACATTTCTGTGTTTCCATTATTAATTTTTAAATTTAATGTGATTTCTTCGTACATTTTTCCTTGATGTTAGTTCTCTCTTTTTTGATATCAAATTGTCAAACATGCAGTGATTATTTGTTGACAGGTATCATGTGTCAGGATCTATATCAGTATATGTCATATGAGTTTTTATCAGGAAAAAGAAAAGTGATATGATTTACATTTAGACTTATATTTTCTTCATTGTTTTTCTTGTTAAGGGCTCTGTCACTTTGTGTAATAGTTCTCAAGGTATGGAATCTCAAAGGACTCCACAGTGTATATAGACTTATTCATGTGACTTTGAGCAAAAGATTCTTGTGATTTAATTCAATATTATTCTTTTATATAGCTGGATGAATGCTAGAAGTTCAAACTTGTTTTTTCCCCCTTTCATTTGACTCACTCATTGATAACCTTGAGCTGTTACCCTCACAGTTGAGTATGTGACAGGACTGTTGAGCTTGGTAGGATTAAGATAACATATAAAGAGGGAAGCTTTTAAATTTTCTACATAAAAGAACATCTAGACAAAGATGTTCAATATAGATAAAATGCCTTTAAAAGACAAACTTTGAAGAAGTATATATATATGCCTTTGATTTTGATGAAAAACTAAAACCCTGCAACATTGCTATATTTATGTGGTCTTTTTTAATATGGAAAAAAAATTCTCTCAAACATGCATGTTAGCTAGTTACTTCTGCATAACAAACTCCACTAAAACTCACTGGCATGCAAGTATATATTTAGTTCTTATTTATTTTGATCAGATAATCTAGGTGGAGCTAGCCTGTTTCAGCTTATCTCTGCAAACCTGTGACCAAGGTTTAGTCCAAGTAAGTTACATTAATGACAATGTTAGGAGCACAAGGCATAAGTGAGGACACACAAGGCCTCTTAAAGCCTAGGTTTCAAACTGGCCAACACTTAAATCAGCCTGATTCTATTGTCAAGCAAGTCACATGATAAAATCCAAGACTAAGTGTTGGGGAAATATACTCTATTCCTTAATGGGAGAAACTAGAAAGCCACCTAGCAAAGAATAAGCAATCATAAAGAAGTACAGAAGTAGGTTAATAATATGATCAATCACAGTCAGAATTGTGTAAGGTCACGTGAGAGCTAGAAAACATGATAGAATTTAGTATGTACAAAGAGTTTGCCATCTACTTCAGTGGATAACAAATTGCTTATGGAAAACACAAACTAAGCATTGTCGTGTAAATGTGGCTTTTGGTTTGGTTACCCAGCCTCCTTTTGGAATATTTCTCTAATTATGTACAATCTGATACTCAGTAGGAGACAGAATCTGCCTGCCAATAGAGAAGCTGAAAATACCAGATTTTCTTTCCCAGCTTCTTAGACCCTGAGACTTTGTTCTCAGATCTGAGCTCAAGAAATGTTAGGATGTGGAGGTGGGAAGGGATAACAGAAACTTTAAATTTAAAGCTGTACTTGAACAGTTTGTGGAAGTGATAATGTTTTCAAGGGCAGCTGTGGCAATGTCATCCACCAAAGTGTCCAGCTGTGGTAGTGTCATCCACTACAGGGTAGAGACTGTGTCAGTGAATGTTTATACAGTGAGAGGGATCTTTCCTGGATGGAGTTTGAGTGCAATTTTTTTTGGTCTTAAATCTCTTTGTTTTATCCCTTTATCTCATTCTAGTATGCCAGTCTTTCTAACTACATTCTTTTAACAAATTCTCCTTTTCTGGTCAAATAAGACAGAGTGCAGTCTGCAGCTTAACATTACAAACCTCATGCTTTCACAGTGTTTATTAAGAGACACATTCTATATCAGTTCAGAAAGGAAAGAGCAGCACGAACAGAGCTGGAAAAAGCTTAAGCGTAAACTTAAGGAGGATATGAGATTTAACTGATCCTTTTAAGATGTCTATGAGGTAAATAAAAGCAGAAACATTGATTAGATAACCTAAGCTAGGAAAACATCATGCCATTGAATTTACAGTTAGCAGTAGGCGACTTGGGAGATGTTTAAGCTGGCAAATTCTAGTTCTCTGTTCACACTATTACATATATCAATGTGATTTCTCCTCTTCCCATCTTACTGTAAGCATTAATTCCAAAGTTATAATGACTACAAGTCTATGACACTCATGAACAACTTTTAGTTATTACTTAGGTGACTTCTACCAACTTTGATGATGTTCAGCGATTCTTATTTTTGGATCCTGTGACATTCACCCTCTGAAGTTGTCTGTCTCCCTGGCTACTCCTGTTCAGATTCCTTTTCAGATTCTCGTTCTTCCTCCATTCCATAAAGGTTGGTGTTCCTCAGGGTTTAAAAATATACTTTTGTTCTCACTTTACTCATCTCTCAGAGCAAACTCATCCATTTTTTTCAATAACCATTTACGTGTTGCTGTTTTCCAGATCCATATTTATAGTCCCGATCGCTCTCATATTCCTGGCATATATGATTAACTGCCAAGGAAAACTCACAAACTGGACACCACAGAGACAGCTCTTATTCATACAGTTAAAACCAAACTTTTATTTCTCCTGTTTTTCTTAGTGAACGGCCTCACCAATGCAGAGATTGTGACTTTTCCTTCTTTCTTATCCAGTTCACATAACCACCTCCATCATCTTACTGTAGTGAATTCACCATTAGAGCCTACGGACTTTTCTTTGTTATTTCTCAAGTTTGTCTTTATCTCTTTTGCCATCTTACTGCCATTATCTTTGCCACAATCCAACATTATCTCTCACTTGACTTGATGGTAAGTTTCTTAGCTGGTAGACTTCCTTCACGTAAGTTCATCCTTAAAATTTCTTGATAATTGTGTCATAATATCTTTTTAAAGATTATTTAAATATGACTACTACAGTATAAAAATATATTTAATGGACTTTCAGTTGCCTTCAAGACAAAGTATTAATTTACTAGTGTAGCACACAAGATAATTCTGTGACCTTTTTTCTTCCTTACCTCTCTAAACTTTGCTTTCAGTTTCCTCCCTCCCTGTCTCATTCCCATCATGATCTCAGAAACATCCTGTGTTCATCACTAAATGCCTCTAAACGCATTAATTCAAGTGTGTCATTTTTCTCTCTTCACTCTACTTCTTAAAAGTTACTTCCTCTGAACACTCATGCTGCTCTCTGCCAAATATTTACCAAACTGGATAATATCCAGTCACTAGTCTAATCAGTTTAGGTTTTGCTTATTCTCTGAAGTCTTATGTAACTCTGGATTTGAGAAGGGCTTTTTCACAGCACTCTGTACTTATATACATTGAGGCATTAGATATATTGCAGAAAAGTTTCAAGATTCATTTCTATATCAAATACTAGACTCTAAACGTTCTAATTCTACATTAACATAAGTAAACTTCCTGAGGTCAGTTTTATACTCTTTTTTTGCATATGAGAGATGATTAGTAAATGCACGATTATTTGAATCTATGTAAAGACCATGGCTAAATTATGGGAAATAAGTTTAAGATAAATACGGATATTGGCTTTCAGGCAAAAGACAAGTTTCAAAAATAATTAGTTACCAGTTGTGGTAATCCAAGAAAAAGGAACAAAACATTTAAATTTTCATGTACTCTAAACTTGCCCAACCAAATTACTGGCTAGTCCCAATAATTGCATAGTACTCATAGCTTTTTTTCATTGTCCATATTGCTATATTAGTATAACTCTGTTTCTATTCTTCAAGATCATTTATATTTATTGTTTTGTTTTCTTATCTACTAAATTCATTGATACATTAATGCTGACTATTCAATACATAACACTTAACTTTAATTAGTCTGCTATAAAGTAACATGAAATATAATTTTAAATCTATATGTCACACCAAAAGTGGTAATTAGTTTATACTTATTAAAATAATAAATTAATGAATAAAAATCAAGGCTATAATTAGATTGTTTCTATTGTATGTTTAGGTGAATATTATTTTCTTAAATCTTAATTTCTTATTGCATTTAAAATTAGGTAATGAATGAGTCAATGAATGATTGGTGACTACATATTCAATCTTTCCAAGAAATTTTGTAGGATATTTCTATAAAGTGCCACATACCAAGATGTAAGTAAACCTTGTCAATACGTCATTCTATGAGAAACTTCTTATCTACTTTTTCATTCTGTGCATAAAAATCTTTAAGACTCAGGAAAAGAAAAACACATTATCCATATGGTCAATCTAAATCTAATCTTTAAGGAATTCTTTATCTCAGTACTTTCAAAGACTCAAAAATTTAGCTTAGAAGCAAAAATAATGTACCCAAATATCCAGAATAAGAAAAATAAGGTTTAATCTTACAAATAACTTTAGCATAACTTTGTACACAAGAAGTCTTAACTGACTTCCAATGATATATACTTCTAATTCTTCTATTTTGAGGGAAAAAAAATGGAAAACTCTATAGCTTTGGTTAGACCATAATATCTGTTTTACATTCTTTTTCTGCTTTAGTTGTCTGTATTCCATCATGAAATTTTATAATTTACTTGTTTATCTCCATCTGCCTTGCTGTTTATGTTTTTCTTTGTCTTCAGACATTTATTACTATATTTTTGGTTTATATGTGCTAATGTAGAATTATTCAGTTCTTTAAAAATCATTGTCAAAAGAAATGATTTCCTCCAATTATACTTTTGACTGGGTCCTCCAAATAATAATGTTGTGAGTAAATCACATTTGTTTGTTTCCTCTTTCTCTTATTATCCTATTAAAATAACTACATGCATGTGCAATTGAACAAAAGTATGATCAGAACAAGAATAGAACAGAACAGTAGATGAAAGTCTATTGCATTTTAGAACAAGTGAAAGCAATGGAAACTGTGAAGTTAGACATGTAAAGTTAGTTAAAATTTCAATTTTAACTTTAATTGAGAAGGATCAACCCATACAAGAAGTCATACAGATTACTAGAATAAACTATTTGAAAACAGTATACCAAAAGGAGAGTCACATTAAAGTACTCTTGTCCGTGCTGTAATGTACTCTGGAAATTATCTAAACACAGAAAAGTTTTCTTTTTTCTCATTATAATGGTCTCTAAGGGATAATTTAGGGTTTCTCTTAAATTATGTCTTGCTTCTCTGACATTAACATTTTTTATCTTCTTTAGTTGTTGTGGATGTTTCATTTTAAATTTCTCATATACCTGTTGATCATTGATGATCTCAAATATTTTATGACAAAGAACTTTACTTCCTGTAGTTGCTCTTGATGGTTTCCTTGACTTTTTTGGACATTATCTTTTCCCTCGATCTTCTGTGGACAGTGTTTTTTCTAGACATGTCCCCTAGTCATCTTCCCAGCTACCTGGGATATCTGGGCATTTGGGATGATGCGTTTGAAGACTCAGGATGTGCATTAGCATATCTAGAAGGTAAAGAAGATGATAGACTGAAGGTCATTTTCTTAAGCATTAACTACAACATATACCTGGTGAAATAAAATAATATGTTAATAATATAAAATGCACATGTTTAGAAGCAATTGAATTGCTTTCTATTGACTCCACCACTTCACTGATTAAGATCTAACTTCGAAGAAATTTTATGATGGACTCTAATCCCAACTTTTATGATAGGATTTTTCTATGGCAACAAAAGACAAGAAATAATATATATTTTAGCAGATATCATTCTAATGTAAAGTTATTGCTAAAATCTGATCATGTATTTAACAAAATTTATAAAGCAACAATTATATATGAAGTACTTTTCTATATAGTCAGGTTACATTGGTAAACAAAATATCTCTATAATAGGAATAAAGATGAAAATAATTATCTTCGGTGAATATAGAAAATAAACACAACTTAAAAAATGCCTAGAGTCTAGAAATCCCTTGTTTCTCATTCTGCACTTAAAAATTTTTATTTTTAAGTTTCCTATCAGGGTTATATCTTTATCCATATGTTCAAACTTCCTTTAGTATAACTTCACAAGGATGTTTTGCTGCAATTGTATCTTTCTCCCAGTGCTTGGAAAGTGTCCTTTCAAAATGTCCTTCCAAACATTTTCACTTGTGTCCTATTTTTTAGTTATATTCAAAGATCTACATCAAGTATCCTCTAATTTCCCAGTCCAGCATGGACTCCGAATTGCAGGGTGACTAGCACAGAACAAAGGCCATAAAGATCTGTTGTTTGAATATGCATATGCCACAAATCCTATGTTCTCTTTTCACCAATTGAAATTTAGCCAATTGTTATCCAGACCTTAATTAATTTGTTCCCTAAGCATACAAATCTCCTTCCCTGATCCCTCTTCATACTCATCTGAAGAGGGTTCTCAATGTATTTCTTGCTAAATATTGTAATTATGTCACTCTTAACTGGCTCTCTTTTTTCCATGAATCAAATCAAAATAATTCCTCCTCTTGTCCAGTGACAGCTATGACTCTACTCTGAATTCACTTTTGCTCATAAACATATTTTCCCTGATATTTTTGCTATTCTTTCTAAAATATTATTCATTCACTTTTTAACATTTGCAAATCGGTCATACCACTATATCTGTGGTATTAAAATTGAGATTTTCTCAGGTTCTAGAAAAGTTAGTTATCTATTTCAGATGTAAATAGAAAAAGTAATACCTTTTCCCTCACTCATTGCAAGGGTAAGGCTGTCACTTTTCTAAGAAAAAACAAGAGAAAATCATAACACACTTAACCAAAGTTTTACATGACACAGGAGCTTTCTAAAGTGAAAAGTAAAGACCCCCTCAGGATTATATATTTCTGCTGAATTTAAGGAAAAGAAGTAAATAATTGTGGGAATAAACATGAGTGAACATAAAGCAGTGTGACCTAATGGTAATAAATTTGGGGGGACAGGGAAACTTAGGATGGCCTGTTTGTTCAGATTCTTCTTGGCCTTCAGACATAGGGCAGGAATGTACATCTTATGGTCTACTTCCAGGTGAGGGATGTCAAATAATTTCTTTATAACCATGCTTCAGAGAAGAAAGATGAGAGAAGGTAAAGTAACCTTTCTAGCTATGCAGTTTTCCATGTTTTGAGGCAACATGTTCTGAGCCTCAACAGAGAAAACCCAGCTAAAGCACAATTGGGGGTTCACCAGGGAAAAAAGCCGTAATACTGAAGAGCTAAATCTATTTTGAAACAAATCTAGAAAAGTATAAGTGAAATTATTTTTTTTTAAAGTAGCATTTTTAAATTCTAAAATAATGAAGAATTAGATTGGATATAGTCAACATGCATTTGCAGGTTAAGAAAAATTTCCAGCTGGGCTCGGTGGCTCAGCCTGTAATACCATGCCTTAGGAGGCTGAGGTGAGTGGATTGCCTGAGCCCACGGGTTCGAGACCCGCCTGGGCAACTTGGTGAGACCTCATCTCTACAATAAATCAAAAAAATTAGCCGGCCGTGGTAGTGCACGCCTGTAGTTCCAGCTACTTGGAAGGCTGAAGCAGAAGGATCACTGGAGCCCAGCAGGTCGAGGTTGCGGTGGCCAGGAGCGGCCACTGCACTCCAGTCTGGGCAACAGAGTAAGACTCCAACTCAAAAAAAAAAAAAAAGAAAAATTTCCATATGTTTTCAACTTTAGAAAAAGAGATCATTGTTACAAAGAATTAGAACGTTTACCTGGCAAAAAATTAATAAAATGTATTATTTTAGGTGGTAGAGTCTGCCTATGTATCTATCTGCCTACAAATATATGTTAAGCAACACATTATATAAATATCATCACAAATTAGGGAAAATTATATAAGTATTTATTTCCTAGATTTAATTTGATATACTAAGAGTTAAATACAATATACTCAGTCATTTCACTTTTTGGTATTTTAATGTTTTCACAATATGTGACTTTCAGAAATAAGAACGAGTGAATATTCTAGAATGCAAATTTTCTTTTTGGAAGTCAATAAAATGATCCTGGAAATTTGGCTCATAATATTACAAAGCAAAAAACAGACTTTGATTCTTCAAACATTGGTGTCCTGTAATAAATCCTTTGATCTATATTTTCTAGTAATGAGATTTTAATACAAGTAATTGTTTCAATGTTATTACTTTTACAAATAGCATCTAAACTAGGCAGATGCAAATAACAATTCAAATTATGATTAAAATGCAAATTTGTTTTATAAATTTTATTTCAAATTTCATTGCAAAACAGAAATTAAAAAAAAAAAACTTGCATCTACCTGGAATGAACCTTAGACCGTTTATACATGTTAAGATATAATTACTCACCAAATTATATAGTTTTCTATTCGGTTAATATGCATTTGAATGGTATAACACTGGGCTCAAAAAATAAAATGTAAAATTCATTTTTTTAAGATCAGTTTTCACTCTGTAATCCAGGCTGGAGAGCAGGGGTACGATCACAGCTCACCACAGCCTCAAACTACTGGGCTCAGGCAATCCTCCCTCCTCATCCTCCTGAGTAGCTGGGATTCAGAGATGTGCCATCACACCCGGCTATTTTTTTAAAATTTATTGTAAAGACTAGATCTTTATATGTTGCCCAGGCTGGTCTCAAACTCTTGGGCTCAAGTGATCCTCTTGGCCTCAAGTGATCCTCTTGGCATGGTCTCCCAAACTGCTAAGATTATAGGCATAAGCCACTGCATCCCACCATATAGAGCTCTTTTATTAAAACTTTAAGCATAGATACCAGAATGTTTTAAATCATAGAACTGTAAAAGATAAGAGAGTAAGATGTAAACATAATTAGGTATCCAAGTTTTCTCTATAGTTATTTAATCTCACCCGATTTTATTTTCTTTACAATTGTAGCATTACTTAAACTTGACCAGGTTCACTTATAACAACTATTTCACGTATTTTTTTAATACATGAAATAATTTTTTCAACTTTTACTGAATCTGTTTTGTCATGTGCTTTGAAAGAGACAGAGGCTTGAAAGACAAGAAACAGGATGGGAGAAGAATCAGAGAGACCTTGGGGCTTTGCTTCAGATTAACTTGTCAAAGTACTTTGTTTTGGGTTATTAGTCTCTGAGAATCAAAAAGGCCATGAAGACGGAAACATCACTCATACAATGTCCCTGATTTTTAGATCTGAAAGACTAATGAAAATATTTATGTGCCCTCAAAGGCTTCAAGCTCAAGTTTAGATAAAATATGTAAACTGTATTATGAACACATGCACACAAAACTTCAATTATCTGTGATTTCAAGAAAGAGAGGAGAGTGGTAGGGTCAAGATAAATTTCATTGAAAACATCGTATTTCAGCTTGATTTTGAAAAATAATTCTTTTTGTGGGCTACGGAAGTAGAGAAAAGGTCTTCCAAAAAGAGAAGTAATATTGATACAAATTACAAATGCAAATATATTTTTTCTCCTTTCTTTCCTTCCCTCCCTCCCTCCTCGCCCTCTCTCCCTCCCTTCCTTCCTGTTTCTATCTTTCTTTTTTACTTGTTTGTTTAAGGTTTAATGCCGTGAAAATGATGAATGCTGAACATGCTAGGGCTCTACTTTAAATTGGAAACCATACATACGTTATGCTTCCAATTTTCATGGCATCTTAATTTTTTTCTAGCAAGACAAAGCTAGAAAAACAAATGGAGGAGTCTAGAATAAAATGTGCAAATTATATGAACATTATTTTCATGCATGAACAACATTTGGGAAGGTCACATTTTTAATCACTTAAAATTTAGACTGAAAAATATGCACTCCCAAACAGCTCAACGATTAGACTGTCTCACGAAGATAGCCACAGTACCTCTACTCCTGATCACAGGAGCTATATTTAGAATCACTTTGATGAATGAACTGTTCTTGCACTGTGGAAAATATAATTATGAAAGAAACAAAACAACTCTTTTGTTCCTCTGAAACAGAAATGAATAAAATTTTGATATGGTGCAAGGAAATGTATTTCAAACAATGATTACTCATTAATGTAGTTAATATTGAAGCTCTTTTCTATGCCATGGAGACAGGCAGCTTCTTTGTGCTTTCAGATAATTTGCTTTTATCTTCCTCTGCCAACTCTGGTCAATAGTTCATCAATATTTTATAGTCTCTCTTCTGCTGCAGTACTTCCACTTATGGCATGATAGCATTTTCTAAAGGAGCTCCAGTAACTTCTTTTTTCATCAATTCTGGTCATTTCCATTGTCTAGCCTAATAATTGGTAAGAGACGTGGGTATTCAAGTTTTCATTATAGTAGTTATTTACAATGTGTCAGTTACTTAGATATTTCCCTATTGGTCTATTTTTAACCATTGCAAACAATTTTTCTGTTCTGAAGCATTGCAAATGTATCATCTGTGATATTTCCCCTAATTTTTTTTTCTTCTCCTCACAAGAGCATCATCAAGTAAGTTTGTGACAGGACACAGATATTTATATTTGTATATATTGCAGGTGATTCTGATTCAGAAAATATAGGGACTACAATTTGAGAGACATTATCATATGATATACTATGTTGCATATTATTTTGACATTCAGATTTTTATTTCACAAATATTTATTTTTTAATCTGTTTTTAGAGGGCATGTTAAACCATTCCCCAGGAGTCGTTTAAGGAATGTTTCTGGGTAGTGAAGGATACCAACATTTAATTTTTATTTTCCTGTTGGCTTATACATATAAATGGAAGCATCCTTAAAAGTTATAATGGCGATGAGTGCTACAAAGAAGAAGTGTACATGATACTTTGAGATCAGATGAAGGAATAAGATTTGGAAAGGCAAGTTACACTTTTTTAAAGAAACTGCATATTCTGAGGATGTAAAACTAATCCAATTGAAGAAAAGAATAATCAAAAGCATTCTACACCTGGAAACCAATGTAATTTAAAGCCCTAAAGAAGATATGGAATACATCTTTTGAAGAAATGAGATAAAGCCAATGTGGCTTAAACAGAATAACCACAAGTGAGATAGACAGAAAGATGATTTTTTGGGGGGTACTATAATCTTCCTTCCTCCCTCTTCCCTTCCCACCCCCTTCCACTCCTTCCCTCTCTCTCTCCCTTCTTTTCTTTCCAAAAGTCATAAATATCTTAAGTGTTGTGTTTGGGCTCAGAATACAATAACCCAAAGAATGGCATCTTGGTAAGGTAGAATACTTTAAACTGATGGACGTTGGGAGTCTTCGGAGGGAAGGTCTCTCTGACCTTCTTCCTTCTGGTCTCTCACTTCTCTCTCCCATGAAATAAGTCATACAATCTAAGATACTTCTCCCCCAGAAAAGTCATAGAAACGAGAACTCTTTCCCAAAGCAAACCACACAATTTAGGTCTTCTTTCTTTCGAAGACCTTCATTCCAAAAGGGTCCTGCTCTGTACCAGGAAGAAAGGAATGCCACACAGAGAGGCCTCACAGAGTTTGAACAGACAGGACTGCTGGATTTTCTCTTCAGTCTATTACCATTAGATCATTTCCTTGTGTCTAAATCACATTGATATGTAACTGCCCATTCTTCACGGAATCTAAGCATAAACCTAAAAATTTTTCTCTGGGTTTGGGGGTTCTATGTCTGAAGTCTCCTGGGTCATGTAAAACTTTTTGTGTTTTGGGGGGACAGGATCTTGCTCTGTCGCTCATTGCCACCTTGGATTACTGGGCTCAAGAGATACCCCACCTTAGTCTCCTGAGTAGCTGGGACTACAGACAGGAGCCATCACACCTGGCAAATTTTAAAATTTTTGTCAGATATGAGATTTTACTATGTCATCCAGACTGATCTCAAACTCCTTGTCTCAAGTGATCCTCTCCCCTCAGCCTCTCAAGGCATTGGGATTGTAAGCATGAGCCACCATGCTAGGCCCAAAATATTGATTCAATAAATTTGTTATGCTTTTCTCTTGTTAGTCTGTCTTTTGTTATGAGTGTCAGGTGTGACCCTTAGGAAGGGTAAGGAAAGGCATCATAACTTTTGGCCCCACAGTTGAAAGAAATATTATAATAATCATGTGTTTAATACAGTTTATATTTCCTCATTACCTCCTTATTCTACCCCATAGAGTGTGAGGTGCAGGACAGGAATAGGTAGAAGTGAATACAGAACTTCAGACACATGACTCAACATTTACAGTCTCAACTTTCAATTTCCACTTTCTTCAAGGATTCTATATTTTTCCTTTCATACCATATATAAAGTCCTATAATAAAAATCTACCTGATCCTGCTCTATGTATATCTCTTACATTATGTATCACTAGTTTTCAATAAAATCTTTTGTTGATTAATAAGATAGATCAGTTGCCCATATTTCGGGGGTACATTTGATATTTTGATACAGGTATGAAATGTGTAGTGTATAAATTTGGGTAGTTGGGATATCTATCACATTACACACTTTTTTTTGTTGGGAACATTACAAGTTTCAAGAATATTTGGGACTATTTTGAGTTATACAACAAATTATTGTTAGCTACAATTTTTCTTTCTTTTTTTTTTTTTTTGCTCATCCTAGGCCTTCAGCTATATATATATATATTTTCACCTTTAAATTTTTTTATTTTAAAATTATGGGGTACAATTCAGGATTAGGTATACACATATTCATTGTGCCGGCACCCTTGTTGATGAGGTGTGCCCCCCTTCCCCAGGCAGATTCCCACCACTGCCAATCACACCTTCCTGCCCCCCCACAACCCGCAGTTTCCTGCTACTGTCAACCCTTCTCTTATAGTATTGCAATCGTTGTTCAAGATCCATTTATAGGTGAAAACGTGATACTCAGTTCTTTGTTTCTGTGAAAGATAATTCAGTACCGTAGACTCTCAGTTCATTCAGGTTGCTGTGAAGTTCATGATTTTGTTCTTCTTTATGGCTGCATAATATTCCATTGTGTATATTTACAGAATTTTTTGAATCTAGTCCTCTTTTGATGGGCAGCATAGTTGGTTCCATGTTCTTGATATTGTGAACAATGCTGCGATACACATACATGTGCAGGTATCTTTTTTATAGACTGTTTTGAGTTCTTCCAGGTATATTCCCAGTAGGGGGATTGCAGGGTCATATGGAAGGTTGATTTTTAGATCTTTTAGGAATCGCCACACTGATTTCCACAGAGGCTGTACTAGTTTACACTCCCACCAGCAGTGTAGATGTGTACCCTTTTGACCACATCCTCTCTAGCATCTGTTATTTTTTGAGTTATTAATAGTGGTCATTCTTACTGGAGTTAGGTGGTATCTCATTGTAGTTTCAATTTGCATTTCTTTGATGTCTAGTGAGACTGAACATTTTATCATGTATCTGTTGGCTGCTTGTATGTCTTCTTTTGAGAACTGTCTATTCATATGTATGTCCACTTTGTAATGAAACTGTTTGTTTTTTTCTTTTAAACATGTTTGACTTCCTTGTAAATCCTAGATGTTAGGCCTTTGTCAGACATAGAGTAAGCAAATATTTTTTTCCCTGTCTCTGGGCTGTCTCCCTGCTCCCTTGATGGTCTTTTTGGTTTTGCAGAGACTTATCAGTTTGATGAAGTCCCACGTGTCTATCATATCGCTTATGGCATGGGCTTTTGGGGTTTTGATCAAGAATTGGTTGCCAGTTCCAATTTCCATAAGACTATCTACTGCATTTTCTAAGGTTTTTATAGTTTGAGGTTTTGCATTTAGGTCTCTGATCCATTTAGAGTTGATTTTTGTGTATGGGGATAGACATGGGTCCTGTTTCAATCTTCTACATGTGGTCAGTCAGTTTTCCCAACACCATTTACTGAATAGGTTCTCCTCTCCCCAGTGATAGGTGGTAGAGGCTTTGTTGAAGAAGAGTTGGTTGAGAAACTGAAGTTTTGCTTCTGGAATCTCAATTCCATTCCATTGGTCTATATGCCTGTTCTTGTACCAATACCAGGCTGTTTTGATTATTGTAGTTTTATAATAAAGTTTAAAGTCTGGAAGTGTGATACTTCCTGATTTTTTTTTTTTTCCTGAGGATTGTTTTGGCTATTTGTGGTCACTTATGTTTCCATATGAATTCCTGTATTGTTGTTTCTAGGTCTAAGAAGAAAGTTGATGGTAATTTGATGAGTATTGCCTTAAATCTGTAAATTGCCTTAGGTAGAATGGTCCTCTAAACAATATGGATTCCTCCAACCCGTGAGTATGGAATATTTTTCCACTTGTTTTTGTCATCTTAGATTTCTTTGAGCAGTGTTTTGTAGCTTTCATTGAAAAGGTTTTTCGTGTCTCTGGTTAGAAAGATGCCAAGGTATTTCATTTTTTTGTGGCTATAGTGAAAGGGATTGTGGTTTTTACTTGGTTTCTGTGTATTTATTATTGATGTATAGAAACGTGATTGTCTTTTGCACATTTATCTTATACCCTGAGACTTTGCCAAAGTCCTTTATCAGTGCAAGGAGGTTTTTGACAGATTTTCTTGGGTTTTCGAGGTATAGAACCATGCTGACTGCAAAGAAAGATATAATGATTTCCTCTTTTCATATTTGGATACCACTGATTGCCTTCACTTCTCAGATTGTTCTAGTTAGAACTTCCAAAACTATGTTGAACAGGAGGGGTGAGAGTGGGCATCCTTGTCTTGTTCCAGTTTTCAGGGGAAATGATTCCAATTTCTGTCTGTATAAACAGACAGATGTTCTGTTACTATTAGAGATAGCTGTTACTATTTTGAGGTATGTTCCATCTATGCCTAGACCTTCTAGGGTTTTTATCAAGAAGGTATGCTGGATTTTATCAAAAGCTTTTTCTGCATCTAAGATATAATCATGTGATTTTTGTTTTTACATCTATTGATGTATTTAATTATGTTTATGGTCTTACAAATGTTGAACCAGGCTTGCATTCCAGGGATGAAGCCTACTTGGTCATGGTGGATGATTTTTGATATGTGTTGTTGAATCCGGTTTGCTCGGATCTTATTGAGAATTTTAGCATCTATGTTCATCAAAGATATTGGCCTGCAGCTCTCTTTCTTTGTTGGACCTTTACCTGGCTTGAGTATCAATGTGATACTAGCTTCATAAAATGATTTGGAGAGAGTTCAATCTTTCTCAATTGTCTGGAATACTTTCAATAGCATTAATATCAGTTCCTCCTTTTGTGTTCTTTAGAATTCTGCTGGAAAGCAATCTGGTCCAGGGCTTTTTTTTTTTTTTTGGGTAGTAGTTTTCTTATGACATAGTCAATATCCTGGATTGTTATTGGTTTATTTAGGGCTAGATTTCATCTTGTTTCAACCTGGGAAGGTTGGTGACGTCAGAATGTCCTCCATTTCCTTTAGGTTCTCAAGTTTGTTTTCATACAAGTGTAGGTAGTAGTCTCTGATATCTTTTATATTTCTTCAGGTCAGTTGTGACTTCATCTTTTGTGTTTTTAATTGAGTTTATTTGAGTTTTTTTTCTCTCTTTTTCTTGGTCATTCTAGCTAGGGCACCATCAATCTTGTTTATCCTTTCAGAGAACAAGCTGTCTGTTTCATTGCTTTTTTATATTATCTTTTTTTCTTCTATGTCCCGAATTTGGATTTTTATTTTGGTGATCTGGATTCTTCTTCTGAAGTTAAGGTATTGATGATCTTCCTTTTCTAGCTTCCTTAGGTGACTTGTTTGGCTGTTAACTTGTGATCTTTCCATTTTCTTCATGTGTGTTTGTAGAGCTATGAATTCTCCTCTTACTATTGCTTTCATGGCATACCAGAGATTTTGGTAAGCTATTTTTTTATTTTTATTTGTTTCCAGGTATCTTTTAATCTCTGATTTGATTTCCATGTTGACCCAGGAATTGTTTATCAACATGCTGTTTAGTGTCCATGTCTTTGTGGGTTTTGGGGAAAATGTGATGGCGTTGATATTTACTTTTATTCCACTGTAGTCTGAGAAGGTGCATGGCAAAATTTCAATCTTATGAAATTTGTTTTTGCTTGATTTATGGCCAAGGATGTGGTCGATCTTAGAGTATCTTCCATGTGTTGATGAGTATAATATATATTCTGTGGTTGTTTGGTGGTATCAGTTAAGTCCATTTTGTCAAGAATCACATTGAGGTTCCAGATATCCTTGCTTAATTTTTGTCTTGATGAACTGTCTAGGGTTGTGAGTGGGGTATTAAAGTCCCCAGCTATGATAGTGTTAGAGTCAATCTCTTTTTAAAGTTTGCCTAGAAGCTGCTTTATGAACGTTGGTGCTCCTATGTTGGGTGCATATATGTTTAGGATGAATATTTATTATTATGGATTGAGCCCTTTATTATTATGTGGTGACATTATGTATCATTTTTAATTTTTGATACTTAAAGGGTGTTTTGCCTGATACTAGGATCATGCTTTCTTTTGTGTTCTGTTCACAAGAAATTTTGCTTCCCATCCTCTTACCTTGAGTCTGAGTGTCCTTTCTGGTGAGTTGAGTCTCTTGGAGACAACATATTGTTGCCTCATGATATTTTATTCATTTTGCCATTCTGTGTCTTTTCAGTAGTCCATTGAGTCCATTCACATTTGGGATAATTATTGAAATATGAGAGCTTCTCTCAATCATGAGGTTCTTATACAGTGTTATTGTTCTTCTTTGTTCATTGTCTTTCTTTTGATTATGGGGTTGATTCAGGTGAGATTTCAATCATTTTCCTGAGCTCTTGTGAAGAACATTGTCATTCTTTTTTCCCTCACTTCTGTGTTTAATACTATCTTAAGTGTTTCTTGTAGAGCTGGTCTACAGGCAGTGTAAGTTCTTAGGGATTGAATGTCTGGTAAAGATTTTAATTCTCCATCACTGATGAAGTTTAGCTTAGTTGGGTAGATTATTCTTGTTGAAATTGTTTATATTTGAGATCATTGAAGATTGGGCTCTATGTTCTCCTAGTCTGAAGTGTTTCTGTAGATCAATCTGCTATTCTAATTGGTCTTCCCGAGTAGCTAGTTTCTCCTTTTTCTCTTGCTGCCTTTAGTATTTTTTCTTTTAACCTACTTTGTATAGGCGAATTATTTTGTGTTTAGGAGTTAGTCTTCTAATGTGTTGTCTTACAGGGGTTCTCTGAAACTCTTGTATTTGAATGGTCACATCACTGATGAGATGAGGGAAGTTTTCTTGAATATTTTCAAGGAATCTTTGTTCCAGGGTGGTCTCTGTCTCTCTTTCTGCCTCAGGAAGTCCAAGTCCTCTTCAGTTCAACCTCTTGAAATAATTGCTTATCTCCTGAAAGTTTTGATCTGTCTTTTTATGTTTCTTTTCCATGTGTTTGACAGTTTGAGTTAGTTCTGCATTTTGGTCCTTAAGCTCTGAGTTTCTGTCTTCTGCTTGGCTAATTCTGCTTTCCATGCTTGTCAGTTTGTTATTTATTTCATTCACAGTATTATTTACTGCTATTTTCTCAGTTATCAACTCCTTCCTATTTTCCTTTTGTCTCTCCTCAATTCCATTTATTCTCCCTATTAATGTCTTGATATCTGGGTTTGTAGTATGAGACCTGTCATTCTGGGGGCTCTTCATTGTTTGCATTCCAAAGTTTGTTTTCTCGGTGTCTGACTTCCCAGGAGTCTGTGTGAGACCCATATTCTTCTTTTGGTTTTTCTTCTTTTGGTTTTTCTTCTTTTGTGTAGATTTTCCTCCCCCCCACACACTTTTCCCCCCTCTTCTTTAATTCTGTTGGTCAGGGGTAGCAGGGTTGCTTTTACTTCTGTTTTTTCAGTCACGTATTCTTCCTTATGTGGATCCTCTGGCTTTGTTCAATTCTGAAGCTGGACTGTGGATTGGGGGCTGTCCTTTTTGCAGTTTTGAGATTTAATTGAAGGGGGAACTGTGATTCAAAATCTATCTGCAGATCCCAGTATCCACCAACAGGTACATGGGCACCCTGGAACCCACTTTCCACTGCCTTACAATCTGCCCATACAGTGTGGGTATAGGTTTGCTCCTTGGAAGCAAAATGAGTTAAGAAAAAGGAAAAGAATGGAAAAGGGGAGGCAAGAGGAAGGTGGAGAGAAGGAAGAGTAAGAGGGAAAACAGACAGATGTACCAACTAACAAGTGAAAAGAGACACAAAGATAGAAAAGAGTCAAAAAAACTAAAACATGCATATAATCATACAAACACACAATCCAACAAAAATCTCCCTATTGATGTACTCTTTCCATACACAAACAGGACGTCTAAAGAAAAGAAAAAAAAATCAGTGAAATAACCGAAACAAAGCAAGTACAAAAATGTTATCAAAAACAGAAAGAAAGAGAAAAAACTAAAATAAAAAACAAACAAAAATAATCAAAACAGACAAAAAATAAAAATTAAAAAAAATAAAAACAAGGAAGCAAACTTCCTCTGAGATCATTCTTGTAAGTTCAGCATCCTTTCAGTTCTGATCTCTAGCTCTCAGCACAGGCTGATAGGGTTGCTTTCAGCCCAGGTTAATGTGCTCACAGCTTGTGTCAGATGCCCCAGGGCTACTGTGGAAGGAGGGTGGATCAGATCTGGATTCACCTGGCTTGCTGCCTGTCAAGTCTCCAACTCAGATCTGACCTGTGTCTGATCTAGCATGGGGGAGGGTCTTCTGTCTCTCAATTTGATAAGATTACCTTTGGTCCCTTGTTGGAGGCTGGGCAGAGCTGAGTAGAGCTGGGCAAGGCAATGGTCCTAGGACAGAGATATTAGATGTGGTCAGCATCTCCTCACTGAGCATGGGGTTCCTCTCTGATTCTTTCTCTCCACTGTTCAGATCCAGGTCTCCAGATGATCTACTACAGCAGGTGTTAGTGTGGGCCAGGCACTAGGTGATGAGAATCAGCTGGATTCGGCAGGCTCTTCTCAGGAGAATCCCTCAAACAGCAGACATTCTTGCACACTTGTGCTCCAATCTCAGGGCAGTGGGGTCTTGCAGTCACCCTCAGAGGTGGGCTCTGCTAGCTTGAACCCTAGTCTCCCCTCAGACGAACTTTCACTCTCCTGTAAGCACATGCCTACTCATGCAGAGAGTGTTTATGGACACTTGCTTTTGCAGAGACTCACAGTCTGACCTGTCTAGTTGCCATCTTAAACTCCTCCCCCAAGTATAATTTTTCTAACTATAATTTAATATAATTCATCTGATCAAATGCTAGAACTTATTTCTTCTCTTTTACTGTATTTTTGTACTTATTAACTAATTTACAAAACCTCTGCTAAACTTGCAAAAACATCAACATATAGAAGATGCTGTATATTTCTGTCTTAGATCTAAAATATTACTTGGCAATCAGAGCAGTACCTTAAAAAAATCATTACAAAGTAAACAATATTAAGTAAAGGACATAAATGAACTCTTTAGAAGCTGTCAACTGATCATGTCCTATCTTTTTTGTCAAATTGTGCTTAGATGGTGTTTGCAGAAACTCCTCCCTTTACAGTCATTAGAAAGTTGCTTGGCTGCATTGATGTGAAGTCACTACTGGGACTAGAGAGGATGAAAGAGGTAGCTGAGAATAGTTATTTGCAGCTATACAATCACTCAAACCTATGCAGCACAAAATTTAAAAATACATTTTAAAAGTATTCAAATGCACAGTCTAAGAATAGTGGACTATTTTTACTAAATTTTTAACAGATATAATGTGTCAGTAAACTAAATACAAACATGGTGATTCACTAGAATATTTACTCTTCAGGGGTTCTAAATTAATATTTGTATCTACATCCTCTTCTCGTTCCAAGATGTTCTATTCTAGGAGTTCAAGGGTGGGGTAGTAAGAAGAAAGTTCTAGCCAAGTGTTGAATCTCTGTGTTCTACTTCTATTTAATTGACAAGTTTTCACAACCAGAAATAAATATAGAAATCATTGATGAAAATTACAATTAACAAATGAGAACACATTTTGCATTTACTGCTGAATGTCTTTTTACTAGGAGAGTGCTAAAAATAGTTTATATGACATAGTTATTTTGGTGCTGTAATCCCAAGCATTTAAGGAGGCTATTTTAAAATTTTGTTAAACTTAAATATTATTTTCTATAGCTTATTTCTTTAGAGGTAAAATTAAAGAATGGACAAAATTCTGCTCTTAAGAAGCTCACCATCAAGGACAGTAGTTCTCCATTTTGAATGCTCACCATCAAGTACACTAGCTCTAAGAATGACCCATTTACAATTTATTTACCACCTGCTACCATTTTTTGTTTGGATAGTCCCAGTATAGAGCCTCCAATCAGTATTTTTTACATAATCAAGTGATTGTGATGCTAGTAGTATAGTGTTACATCTTTCAGAAAATGTTGTAAGTGAATACACACATGTATAGATAAGTAATTAAAAGTGGTAAATGTTACCTATACAATAAAGCTAGAGAAAGGAGTAAATAATTTTAGAAATAAGAAACAAGTCGGGCTCAGTGGCTCAGTCTGTAATCCTGTGCTTTGGGAGGCTGAGGTGAGTGGATTGCCTGAGCCAGCAGGTTCAAGACCCACCTGGGCAACTTGGTGAGACCTCATCTCTACGATAAATCAAAAAATTAGCCGGGTGTGGTAGTGCATGCCTGTATGCACTTGGAACGCTGAGGCAGAAGGATCATCGGAGCCCAGCAGGTTGAGGCTGCAGTGGCCGGGAGCATACCACTGCACTCCAGTCTGGGCGACAGAGTGAGACTCTAACTCAAAAAAAAGAAAAGAAAAGAAATAAGAAACAGAGAAAGCTTCAGCTGAATACTTAATAAGGTAAAATTATTTTAATGAAGTAAAATTTCATGAGAAGAATACATTTAAAAATGAAGAAATGAAGGAATAAAAATATTTTTTTAATTTGAAAAATAGTAAGAAAACCTATAAAAAGAAAAATAAGATATGGATTCTTCAAAGCAAATGAAAAATTGTGTAAGAAAATGAAGTAATGTCAGTATATAAAGACATTGGATATAATGCTACAATTTCTGTATGTTATCCTAATGGCAAAATTAGATTTAAAGCAATATAATAATAGAATTTGGAGCTTTCAAATATAAAATTTCAATAAATAAATCTGGAATATAAAAAATGAAAGAAAGAAGATTGTTTTTAGATTGAAAATCTTATTTCATGTAATTTGATATTTGTGAAAAGTTTGGGAAGTATTATGTCTTTTCCACCAATTTTGTATAACAAAAAAACATTTTATCTATTAAGCTAAAAATAATATGGTTTTACAAGTAGCTGACCTTTTAAAGAAACTGAATGTGAAGTTGAACTTTTCATTACGCAAAAGACACATTGAATTTATATTATTTATTTTATGAACTATGCCATCATAGCATTTTTAAAGTAATGAGTTATGAAAATTTGAGTATAATTTATTTAATAAAACAAACAAAAAATTTGCTCTAAACTCTTAAGGAAATATGCCTTGAAAATCAGATCATTTATAATCCAGTGCAAAATGATATAGTACAAGCTAACCCAGAGGCTTTTCAATCCACTCTGTAATTAAATATCAGTTTTGCCTTCAGAAAGGTCATGATCAAAAGTCCTTGGTCAACCCCCCGGGACATGGAAGGAGGCAGATAAGGACAACAGATTTTCTTGTTTGGAAAGGCCATCTACATAACTTTAAGAGTCTAGGTGATTTGTGTTGCCAAGTAAAAATCTTCCTAAGCATTCTGAGAAAGGCACACATTCATATGCATCTTGAAGTAACTAACCCTACTGCTCTTCCATTGTTTCATTTTACATCTTGCCTTAGGAACACACTCACCTGCAGAAGTGTGCTCTCTGGGACTCCACAAAAATGTGTCGGGTGATATCAAATGGAGGGAGGTGGAGAAAGCAAGAAAATATAGGACTCGAGAGAGGTACACAGGTCACTCAGCAATAGGAGGACAAAAGTTTGGGTGAGGAATTTCCAAATCCATTGAAAATATCAGCAGAGTGGAAATGAACTCAACCAGCTGGATTAGTTTAAAATGAAGGGTAAAAAAGTCATGAATGCTGAGCTTGCTCAGCTCAAATGGTAGACCTTTTCTGTCATAAACCATTGAGTTTAATGAGGCTTAGTACCCAGAGCAAAGTGTCATATGATTGGCCTCACTTGCTTGTGTTCTTTTTAGTTCCTCTTAGCCAGTGAGAAAGAAGGGTAGAAGAGAGAAAATTAATGGAATCTGTACATATGCTGAACACCAATAATCAAAATTGGATCAAATAATTCTATAATTCTAGGCACAAAATGACTTAGATGGGAACCACGTGTTTATGGAATCTGTTGAACAGATCTTGTTACTTCTTCCTGTCCTCCTGCATTAAGTGGCCTGGAGTTCAGAGATCTTCATTGGAACTAGTGAAAAATCTATCTGCAAAATCTATAATAGCCTGTAATAACTTACTTGACATAGTAAATCCATTTTGTGACAGATCCTCCATCTTAACCCAGAGATAACCCCCCCATGTAACCTTCCCATAATCACAAGTTGTAACCTTCCCAGAGTCACAAGCCCACATTCTTGTTCCCCTCAGTACTTGAAAACTCCCTAAATTCTATAGCTATCTGTATCCTTTCACAACCAAGTGTTCTGCTAACAATGTAATTATAATTGTACAGCTTTTGTGGTTTTTGCCTGTATAAAACCCTGCTCACTCTGTTTGGGGTCAAGAGTCCTTTATGGCACAAGCCTACTCTCGACTGCAGATGAATAAAGGACTCAAATTTGACTCTCTGCATGTTGGTGACTTCTTTCTCACACTTTGGCTATAATATTTGCAGGTCACAGTGAGATTCGCCAACTTCAGGAGGCAGCTTTGCTCTGGCTCTCTCTGGCTGGGTGGAGATGTTATAGGGGAGGTGCCGCCTGCAATGTCCCAGGGCCCCATAACCTCTCATCTGGCTTGGAAGGAGTTGGAATGACCAATGACTTCCCATCATTTCAAAGGAAGCTGAGTTCATCTGCACTCTCCTAGGAGGCAAGTATCCGTTCTGTTTGTGGCCATAATTCAGTTTAAGGGATCTGTTTGTGGCCATAATTCTGTTTAAGGGGGTCACAGCCACCTGACAAGGTTCTCCCTTGATCACAATTAACTAAGCCAATTTGTTGGCTGAATAGAGTCCTGGTTCAGTTTCTGATTTCAGTTTCTGACTTCAGTTTTGATTTGCTTTTACTGCTTTCTGACAATGTGGGATATCAAACTTCTAAACCCTCCAGTCCTCTGGATTGCATGATAAAGAATTTCTCTGTTGGATTTGCTGTTGAGGACTATGGTGTCTGCCTTTCAAAAGGCAGGCTCTGGACCCTCTGTAAGGTTGACTGGCCTTCGTTTAATGTTGGATGGCCCTCCACAGGGTCTCTGGATGTTCATGTCACTAAGTCTGTTTGGAAGGACATTGCAGGGACTCCTGGTCACCCCAATCAGTTTCCCTATATCAGTCAATGGTTAAGCCTGGTCCAAAATCCACCCCCATGGTTAAAGACATGTTCCCTTGAAACCCCCAGTCACATCTTTGTTTCTAAACCTCTGGCCTGTATCCTTCCTTTTCCATTCTCCCCAACTCCTACCTCTACTGGGTTGTATCCTGTTTTTCCCTCTCCTACTGAAGATCCCCTTGAGTACCTGGTTAACTCTAACTCTAATCCTCCACCTTTTAATCCTCAGGCTTCTTCACCTACCATCAACTCTTCCACTTCCCCTTTGCCTTCTCCATCTCTGGTAATCCATCTCCATTCTTGTGCTGATCCGGCCCCTCTCCTTTGCCTCCAGGAAGTTCCTCCTCCACAGGGGGTAGATTGGACCAAGCAGCCCTTCTTGGTATATGCTCCTTTCTCCACCTCTGGTCTGTATAATTGGAAATACCAAAATCTACCATTTTCAGAGAAGTCACAGGTTCTGACTTCTCTAAAGGAAACAGTCATGTGCACTCATCACCCCACCTGGGATGATTGCCAGCAGCTACTTTTAACTCTATTTACATCTGAGGAGCAAGAATGCATCAGAGCTAAAGCTAAAAAATCCATTCTAACCTCAACTGTGGGTATACAGAAAGAAAATCAGGAAATGTTAGATGAGGTTTTTCCATCCTCTAGTCCAGATTGGGACCCTAATACTTTGGCAGGGTCCAGGGCATAAATACCCATCATCAGACTCTATTAGCTAGTTTGAAGGGAGCAGCCTGAGAACCTATCAATCTTTCTAAAACTACAGAGAGTCTCCAGGGTCCTGAGGAATCTCCAGGGGCATTCCTTGAACACCCTCAGGAGGCTTTTCGTACCTATACCCTGTTCGATCCCTCAGCCCCTGAGAATGCTCATGCTATCAATTTGGCATTTATAGCTCAAGCAGTTCCAGATATCCAGAAAAAGTTGCAAAAGCTGAGGGTGTTGTAGGAATAAATATTTCTCAGTTACTTGAAGTAGCCCAAAAGGTTTTTAATAACTGGGATGCTGAGAAACAGAAGCAGGCAATACAAGAAACAGATAAAACAGCCAGACATCAGGCAAAAATATTGGTAACTGCCCTACAAGTCTCCTGACCTGACTCAAAGCCACTGTGCCAGAGAAAGGGGAAGCTAAGAAAGAACAAAAGGGGACAGAGCACCCCCTCATTAGCTAAGAATCAATGTGCATATTGCAGTTAATTCAGTCACTGGAAAAAGGATTGTCACCTTCGCCCAAAAGCAGATGACTCCAAGCATGTTTTCATTTTGCTCTCTGCTGGGGGAACTGAAAATGACTTGGACTGAGGAGGCCAGGGCTCTTTTTCCTTAGACCCCACCAAGAGCCCATGGTAACCACTGCTATCAGGGGCCACCCAGTCCAACTTTTGGTGGACACCGCCGCAGAACTGTCAGTCCTAAAATCACCATTGGGACCTGTGTCAAGCAAACAAATCTCAGTTTGGGGGGCAACAAGGGCAATTACCAACTGCAAATTCACTTCTAACTGAACTGTTGATTTAGGACAGAAACAGGTCACCCAGTCGATCCTCAAAGCCCTAGAATACCCATTTCCTCTCATGAGCCTGAATTTGCTTCTAAAGTTAAGAGCTACCCTTGTGTTTTCACCTGACAAGACTGAATGTTCCCACTGCCTATCAGATGCTTTTAACTGTTCTGCTTTCTGAGTAATACCTCCTAACATCTTTTAATTCTCCCACTGGGAATGTCTCATCAAGCTTACTTCTACAGTTACAGCAGGAGTTTCCTTCAGTATGGGTGGAGACCAATCTGCCAGATTGGCGATGCATCTCCCTCTGGTTATGGGGAGCCTGTTGGCATCAGCCACCACTATTCACATTCATCAATGTCATATGAGTTTACAGACCCATAAAGGAATTACTCTACACATTAGGACTCTTAGCAACTAATATTTTAACACTATGCAAGTTGGCATGGAGCACTCCCTTCCTACCAGTTCAAAAACTGGGAACTTCTGACTACTGATCAGTTCAGGACTTGAGGGAGGTCAATAAGTGAGTTGAGACAATCCATCCTACTGTTCCCAAACTGTACACATTGCTCAGTCTGCTCCCCCCTCAACATCAGGTGTACATAGTGCTGGATTTAAAGGAGGTCTTCTTTTCCATTCCCTTGTCCGCTGCCAGCCAATCTATCTTTGTCTTTGAATGGACAGATCCTGACTCGGGACACCAGTCAGCTAACTTGGACCCAGTGACACAAGGGTTCAAAAACTCCCCAACACTCTTTAGGGAAGCCCTGCAACAGGACTTATCAGAGTTTCATGACTTGTACCCTGAATATACTTTATGCTAGTAAGTAGATGATCTCTTGCTTACAGCAGCAGACTTGGACACTTGCTTAAAAGGCACCAAGGCTTTTTGTAGGTTCTCCAGGACCTGGACTACTGTGTTTCGGCTAAGAAGGCACAATTCTGCTTAACTGAGTTCTCCTATTTAGGATATCAGCTAAAGAAGGGTAAACGAACCCTAACCATGGCCCCAAAAGAAGCCATCCTCTGAATCCCCACGCCCACCTCGAAAAAACTGGTACGGGAATTCCTGGAGACTGCGGGGTGCTGCCAATTGTGGATTCTGGAATTTGCTGAAATTGCCAAGCCTCTGTACACAGTCACAGCAGGAGATCAGACCCTAAAATGGACTGCTACTGAGGAACAAGCGTTCTAGCAGTTAAAAACAGTTGTGACCCAAGGCCTGGCCTTATATCTCCCACATGTTACCAAGCCTTTCCACTTGTTCACTCATGAACAACAGGGAATTTCAAAGGGGGTTCTTCCCCAGATCCTAGGACCCTGGAGGATACTGGTGACTTATTTGTCCAAAAGATTAGATCCAGTGGCCTCTTGATAGCCATCTTCTCTTTGGGGCATTGCTGCTATAGCTGTGCTGGCTAGGGAAGAAGATAAGTGGACTTTTGGTCAAAATCTGACCTTAACAGTTCTCCACACTGTTGAGACTTTGCTCCAGGAAGCCTCTGGCTGCTGGATGTCAAACACTTGTATCACCCAATATCAGAGTCTCCTACTTGACCAGCCTCAACTAACTTTCTCTCCTATTCAGAGCCTCAATCCAGTGACTCTGTTGCCTGATGATAATCCAGAAACACCAGTTCATTACTGTGAAGACCTGTTGAATATCTCTCAAGCCAGTTGCCCCGATCTTTAAGACACTCCTTTAAGCCAGATTGATGCTGACCTATTCACGGATGGCAGCAGTCTGGTAATGGAGTCTGCAAGGCTGGTACAGCAGTAACCACGACTCACAATGTAATCTGGTCATAGTCTTTGCCTAATGGTACATCGACTCAAAAGGCTGAGTTATTTGCTTTAACCCAGGCCCTACACTGGAGAATTGGAAAATGGATTAACAATTATACTGGCAGCAGGTATGCTTTTACTAGTCTCCATGTTTATGCCAAGATCTTTAAGGAACAAGGACTTCTTACCAGGGTGGGTAAGAGGATAAAGAACAAAAAAGAAGAAATTTTAGCCCTTCTAGAGGCTATATGGCTTCCCAAAGAGGTAGCTGTCATTAATTGCAGGGGACACCAAAAATCAAACACTCCAGAAGCAACTGGAAATCGCCTGGTGGGCCAGGCAACTCATGAAGCAGTGAATTTCCAGTTATACCTCTAACTATCCTGCTAACTGAGACTTTTCCAGTTCCTTCTCTCCCAAAGCAGCCCACCTACACCCAGAAAGAAGAAAAACAAGCAGTGTTGGGAGCCGGCCATGGAGGCCTGCCTGAGCGTTAGGGATCCAGGCGGGCTGTGGACCTTGAGACCACCAGCCTGGTTCAGGAGCTGAAGGCCCATTCCCTCCTCCTTTCTTTGTTGTTTAGCATTACCCACTGGCAGGGATTTTGATGATCTAAGCATGAAGTTCTGAGAATATGACAGGCATGGCTGACTCTAGGGATCCAATGTTCCTGTTTCTCACAGACTGTGGTTTCAGCTTTAAACTTAACACAGTTCAAACTCAGATCACATTTGGGAGCCTTATACATAATACAAGCTTCTTTATAAGATTTAAAAATATATTTGTAAAATTAGTGTATACATTTAGAGGGTTGCTTCCAGCATTAGATGGTATAGATGATTATCTAGGGTTACCAGAAATGGCCCATCACAAACTTTGGGTTGGGTCACATTCTTTAAGCCATAATTAAGAGTTGTTTATAGTACAGGTAAAATTAGCACAGATAAGAAAGGT
>NW_007246438.1:70373-138591 GCF_000164805.1 Carlito syrichta
CTGCACTAGACAGAGTCCAGTCTCTTTCTTTCTCTTTATTTCTCCAGAATATTTGCCGACACTGCCCCACCTTCCAGGGACCCTCTAAATCTCTTTTGGGGAGCTGGCCCCCCATAAAGCAGACTTGGCAGGGGCTCACAAACAACCTACTGGGTGGTGGGTTAAAGAGTCTAAAATTGTTTTGCCTGCAGCCCTCAGACATATCTTGATAAACCAACTACATTCCATCACTTGGGAGGTACTAAAATGACTGAGTTATTAAATCATTATTATCATATCAATGACTTAAAAAGCCTAGCTGTCACGGCAGCTGAAATTTGCCCTGCTTGTGCTTGAGTCAATGCAAAACAAGACTCAAGGCCAACAGATGGTATCAGGGCCCAAGGATTAAGCCCTGGAGAAAAATAGGAGATAGACTTTACTGATGTAAAGAACCCTCATGCAGGGTACACCTCTCAGTTAGTATTTGTAGATACTTTTTCTGGATGGATAGAAAGGTTTGCCACAAGAAATGAAACTACTTTCACAGTTACAAGTTTTTATTAAGTGAAATTATTCCTAGGTTTGGGCTCCCTCTCTCTATTGGCTCTGACAATGGTCCTGCCTTTACCTTGTCCATAGTTCAACTGGTTAGTAAAGCACTAAACATTGACTGGAAACTACATTATGCTTACCAACCACAGACACAAGAACCAAACTTTCAAAACTACTATAACTAAATAATAAAAACCGGTAAAAAATGCATAAGTCTTTTGCCTTTGTCCCTTCTGCAGGCCTGATACACTCCATACAAGACTGGGTTTATCCCATATGAAATCAAGTTTGGTAGACCCTCTCCTCTGTTACCCCAGTTATGGGATCCCGTTCTTGAAGAAATTATGAATCAATCTCTGTTACGGTATCTCCAGTCCCTCCAGCAGGTCCAGGCTACTGTCCACTCTCACATCTGTGCTGTCTTGCTGACTCCATCTGCCATGCATTGTCATCTGTTCCAGTCCCGGGACTCATTCTCTGTCAAAAAGTTCCAGAAAGAAGGACTGACCTCTGCCTGGAAGGGACCCTTTGTCATCATTATCACCACACCAATGGCACTTAAGGTTGATGGAATATTGGCTTGGATTCATCACTCATGAGTCAAAAAAGCCAAGGAAAGTGATGTTGCTCCACCAACCTGCTCAGTCAACTAGACAACAGTCAGGGACCCTGAAAACCCACTAAAAATTATCTTCCAAGCCTGCCATCCTGCTTCAGCCACACCACGGGCTGACCAACTGATGTACAGCGGCAATGTAAGATTCTGACTGCTTGGAATAGACTGTTTTACTGGTTAATAATTCCCTGAATGTGTTGTTATCACCCCTTAACCCTTACCTTATTTATCCCAATTACCCTAGCTTTAGGCATAGCATTGGCAGCCACAGACTGGACACGAGGCGAAAAGTCCCTGTAAATGCTATCTTATCTCCTATGCGTAGGATGTGTTACTGCGCTACTACACTCACAATAAGTTTAATTTGGTTTATTTTACTTGGAAAATCTAAAAACACCCCGTACTCTTTCCCTATCCTCTTTCACAACAGGAAACGTCCTAGCTATTCAAAGCTAGACCCACAATTCACCTTTGGTTTAGTTTAAGGTAAACCTTTCTGAGCTTCTACAAATAGAAAAAAAAAGTCTATCTGGAAGCCTGTATGGTAGATAAAACCCTTACTACCCTGAATCATGTACACGGTGAACAACCACCAATTATGTAAAGGACATAGACTTTTACCTCTGCCCTAGTAACCCCGCTGACTGAATATGTGATCAGGAAAATAACTTCTTTTGCCCAGACTGGATATGCATCACCATTGCAACTTATAGTAGGGGGCCTAATGGCACATCTGAAATCACCCTTTGGTTGAATGCCAGCCCAGAATGGTCTATATACATAAAAGTTACTAATCCTCTCCATTATTCCTGGAGTACAGGAAATACCTGGGGTATACAACTTTACATGAATGGTTATAACCATGGCAGCTTATTCACATTTACCTACAAAGCCATGGTCAGATCAATAGGGCCATTGGCAGAGCTAAAGAATCCCTTGTTCGGTTACTACCAGCCTCTGCCTCAGCCTCTGCCTTCTGCCAACCAAGCCACTACCCCGGGTTCACCTCAATAGCTCCTGAATTCACCACGACCACTTCCAAACCTGGCCTGTCAACCTCCTAGTCTTTTTCCTATGTCAACTAATATGCACCATCTGCTTAATGCCACTATTCCCCAATTGGCCCCAGATTGCTGACTTTGCTTAAAGCCAAAACCCCTTATTATGTGGGCCTAGGAGTCAAAACTCCTATCATCAGCAATGCAGACAAAAGTAAATGCTCTCCAGAAATTATTCACATTACTATAGGTGATGTAACTGGTAAAGCCTCCACCTTGTAACTCCAGATTTCAATTTAACAGCATCCCCCTAACCATGGCTGAATCTATGACCTACATGGCCCCTGCCAACACCTGGTTAGTTAGTTCCACAGGCCTTACAAAGTGTGCTGTTACCAAAAAGTTAATCCATCAGTCTACCCTATATATTACTGTTCATGTGCTACCTCAGGTTTATGCTTATAGTGGTCCTGAAGGAGTCCTTCTGCTCAATCCCCATGGTCTTCCAATTGCTCATTCAAAATGCACTGTTCCCTGGTTAGTATCTGCCTTAGTCAGGCTAAAAGTAGCAGGAACAACTGCAATCTGCACCGCTGCTCTGCTCTGTGAAGAACTGGGTTTATCTAACCTTGCCCAAGAAATTGATGCTGACCAAGGTAACCTACACTTTGCCATGGACCAACTCCATGATGAGGTAGAATCCCTGGCTGAAGTTGTCCTTCAAAATTATAGTGGTCTGGACTTACTTTTTCTATCCCAAGGGGGACTCTGTGTAGCCCTCAGAGAAGCTTGTTGCTTCTTTGCCAGCAAGTCAGGGTTTATTAAAGATACTCTCCAAAGGATCTGAGAAAATGTAGACAGACATCAAAAAGAGAGAGAAAATAAATTCTGGTAACAGACCGTATTCAATTGGAACCCATGGCTAACCACTTTTGTTACTGGTCTGGTTGGGCCTCTCATACTTCTCCTTCTCAGTCTACTTATATGGCCCTGCATAATAAATTGGATTATTCATTTTGTCAAACAACAAATCAGTTCTATAAAACTTATGTATATGAAACTCCAGTACAATAATATACTTATGACTGATGAGTCAGCTCATTGACTCATGAACAAATAAAAGGGGAGAATTAAATATCTGTCTGCAAAACCTAAAATAGCCTGTAATAACTTACTTGACATAAGTAAATTCATTGGAAACAGAGCCTCCATCTGAACCCAGAGATAATCCTCCTGCATAACCTTCCCATAATCACAAGTTGTGCCCTTCCCATAATCACAAGTTCACATTCTTCTTCCCCTTGGGGCTTGAAAACTCCCTAAATTCTGTAGCTATCGGTACCCTTTCACAACCAAATGCTCTGCCAAAAATGTAATCATAATTGTACAGTTTTTGTTGGTTTTGTCTTTATTAACCCCCTTCTTAATCTTCTTGGGGTCAAGAGTTCCTTATGGCACAAGCCTACTCTCAACTGCCAGTTAATAAAAGACTCAAATTCGGCTCTCTGTGTGTTGGCGACTTCTTTCTTGCACTTCAGTTATAACACTAGATTACTTGTTGCTGGCTACTTACTTAATGATTCAAGGACTAGTTTCCACATCAATAAAACTGGATAATGATGTGTAACTTAATGGATGACTATAAGAGGTATATTAGCAAATCTATAAGCCATAATCAGTGACATGGCATAATAAATTCTTATTATATATTAGATGTTAGCAATTCATTAACAATATTTCTAAACTTATGATACACCAGTTAAATATTAATTAGAATTATAAAACAGTGAAAGAAATCATAAAATTTTAACTCAAATTCTGGAAAATAAATGATTTCTTGTCTTAATATATTGGTTTTCTAATAGTACACAAAGCTTATATAAAGGTCTTTAAAAATTTAAATTCAAGTTAGAAAATTTTAGAGGGATAATTATTTATTAAGATATAATTTCTACAAATAAATGCATATTCTCTTTTCAAAACAACAGGCAAAGCATTTTGTAGAAATATTTTCATTGAACAAAATTCTTAAAATATGTGATAAAAATTCCTCCCAGATTCATAGAAATATATACATTCTGTCAGTATTTTATTTTTATATGAGTATAGGAAATATTTTAAAACATATTTATTTAAATGTTAAATTTTACTTTCACAACCTAAATTCTTATTTATAGAAACACTTTCACATATAATCTGTTGACTTAATAAGTAGTTAATTTTTTTTCTTTTGAGTTGGGGGTCTCACTCTGTCACCCAGGCTGGAGTACAATGGTACAATTGTGAATCATCACAGACTCCAATTACTGGGCTCAGGTGATTCTCTCTCTTCAGCCTTCTAAATAGCAAGGCATACAGGTGTGCACCACCACACCTGGCTATTTTTATTATTATTTTCTAGAAAAGAGATATTGCCATGTTGCGCAGGTTGCTCAAGTAATTCTCTCTCCTCAGCCTCCTAAAATATTGAGATTACAGATATAATTTATAGCACCTGGCCTAACTTTTTTTTTTTTTAAACAAATGCATTTGCTTTTTCTGTTTTAGTTATTCAAAGTTTTTCTACATGTTCATTCTTTAGTTTTCATTGCCTATCTACTAATTTTTAAATATATTTGCATGGCAAGAAACACATTTAAATAGGAACACTATACAAATAACTTATTATTACAACTCAATTTTTCTTTTGATGCATAGACATTTTATTGTAAGAGTAGATTGAGCCTCTACCTACAATAATATTAAGCTCATTAAATCACATCTTGGTGCAGGCAGGTCCCATGTGTGTCCACAAAGTCATCCCCTGAATTATAAAAAAAAAAGCAATCCACTCTACTACACGTTTAAGAGTTTATTTAAGAAACATGGAGAACCGGCTCGGTGGCTCAGCCTGTAATCCCGCGCCTTTGGGAGGCTGAGGTGAGTGGATTGCCTGAGCCCGTGGGTTCGAGACCCGCCTGGCCAGCGAGACCTCATCTCTACAATAAATCAAAAATCAGCCGGGCGTGGTAGCGCATGCCTGTAATTCCGGCTACTCGGAAGGCTGAGGCGGAAGGATCTCCAGGGCCCAGCAGGTCGAGGCTGCGGTGGCCGGGAGCAGCCACTGCACTCCAGTCTGGGCGACAGAGTGAGACTCCACCTCAAAAAAAAGAAAAAAAAAGAAAAAAAAGAAACATGGAGAAAACAACTAAATTAAATAACTAATTCTACAGCTGTAGCAAATATGAGGCATTTTTGCAATATTCTTGACATTTCAGTTCCTATCAAGCATTATGTTATGCCAAAGGAATAAGAAATAATAATTTTTCTTAAAAGAAGTTGATGGCTAACTTTCCAAGAATAAATGTCCATTGGAAGGAAAAATTGGGTTCTATGTTCATGACAAATATTATTTTGAAATGTGATAAAATCATATTCAACAATATAAAACAATGAATATCATAGAATGGCAGGTATCATAAACGATTCTCTCATAGAAAAAGCAATTATGTTTAAAACACTTTCTCTTAAACAATGGCAATGACCACCTTAGGATTAACTTGATGTACAGAGTAGGTACCCTGTGAATGTAATTGCATGCTTTTTTGATTGCAAGAGAAAGTTAGTTACTCTGATTATTTCAGATATTTCATGACACATGATTTCTCTGTGCTATGATGCCATTTATTTTCTCATGTACCATCAAGATTTTGTTAGATTGGGGACAGGGAAAATGAAGTACTTAATAAATATATATCATTTTATTTACCTCTCTAGGAATAACATAAAAATTCATTTCAGTATAAGAACAAAATTTTGGGAATATCAAGCAAATAAAAATGACTGACCAGGCAGCCCATACACAAGGCTGTGCGGACTAAATTTTATAAGAAAAAAAAATCATAGTGGCAGAAGCAAGGGCAGTGTTCCACTATTTCAGACTGTGTGCAAAAATCTGACAAGTCCAGGCATCAGAATCCAGGGAAGGTATCAAGTGGCATTCCAACTGTATCTACACCTCTGCAGACATGATCAACAGCAGTAAATAGGCAAGCCTTTGGCTTGCTGACATGCTGTGGTGCTCACTCAGAATTCATAGTTGGGGAATGCCAGCCCTGTCCACTTAGTGCTCTACCAGAGTTACTTGCTTTAAGCAACAGGCGTAGGGGATTTCCATGAACACTGGTAGAGACTAACTCCCTCTAGGGAAGTAAAATTTTTCTTTTTAGTAAAACTTCCTCTGCCCCAAATGGGACCTCTGTGAAATATAAGCTGGCAATCTATTTTACTGGAATCTGTAAGAGCCACACATGAAGCAATCAATGGCAGTGCTGTGGAAGACACTAGAAGACAGGAAAGGACACAGGATACTTCAAAGACTTTTACTAAACTATGGAAAGAGGACACTAGACCTGTTCAAAGAAATAGGTTCTAAGATAGAGAATACAGCTTTGGAGAGTAACAAGAATGCATTGCTAGTTTTGATCAGTGATGTAGAATTACATCAGGTGATATAATATCCATATTACCGGAAAAGAGGGAAAATGGAGCAAAAAAATGAATGTTTCAACAGTGATTACTTGGAAAACTTACAAATTTGGAGATTTGAGAAGGTGTGTTTGGGTGTGTGTGAGTGTATACATCCAAATTTTGTGTAGATTTGCATAATATAGTTGTTGTCATGGCATCCATCTCTAGGCTTGACAAGTAGTTTGAAACCCAATCGTACCCCATAACCTTTGTCCTAGTTAAAACTTCCCCTTTTTGTATGGTTGTTTGTGATATAGCCAGCTTATTCCTCATCTCACTGACCTAAAATCTGGCATGTTCCCGTGACTTTGGTCAACACCAAAGTTATGTCAGCAAGTTTTTCCCTTCACATGTGTTTTCTGTAAATTAGCAGTTCACATCAGCAGGAAATCCCAAGAAATAATGCCCATGGACATTACTAAAGGTACAGTCCTACTAGCGCACTCTCTCTCTCTCTCTCTCTCACCCACACACACAAGCACGCCCCCCCCACTCCTTGCTGATTGAGTTTCCTGCTGCCTCCCCAAATCCCTTCTGCCTCTCTCAGTATCCCTAACCACTATGAGTCTTATAAGTAATAAATTTCTTGTTTTATTCATTCTGTTTTTACCTTCCTGCTGTGTCTACACACGCACACACACACACACACACACACACACACATACACACACACACACACACTCCTAACTTTCCCACAATCAGGGTTCTCATGGAGAGTGGCAATCTTGTCTTGTGGCTACTTTCAAGAGAGAAAGCCCTCAAAACCAAATTAAAAAGAAACTATAACAATAGAAATCACCATAACAAAAGTGAGGGTGAACTAAGAGAATTTTCTAGTCAAGAGAAGGTGATACAAGTATTGGCAGTGGACTTCTCTTCATTAAACATCAGCCTTTTTCAAAGGTCTTTCTTAAATAATCCCATCTTTATTTTGGCTTCTGCTGAGATAGTTGAGAGAACTATGAGTCATATGCTTAATCTTTTCAAAGAGATATTTCTCTGACTAAATACTGTAATTGTTTTGTCTTTCTGAGATATTAGCAAATATTTTTTTCCAACCACATGCATAATGAATCTGAATTTTATCGTTTTTTGCAACCGGGATAAGGTGAGAATTTCCCAAATTATCAAGTTTTAATCTGCTTAAAATTTTTAGAGTCAAAAGTAAATGAGTATATATCCCAACTTCTTTGAATAAAATACTTGTTTTTCTTCTTAGTAGAAACTTCTGTTAGGCCAAAATTTTGCCTTCAGATTAATTTTTGCTATTAAACCAGCAAATGAACTATTTTAGGGTGCCTGATATTTATTCAAGTTGTAATTGATTATAAGTTTTTATCAGAAATCATAAAGCCTCATCATACATGGATGATAAATAATATATGGATCTTTCTACTATAAGTTTTCAAAAATTATCAGGAATCCAATTCTAGCAGAATAAAAAAAAGTCATTTTTCATTGCAAATACATGCTGGACTCCCTATGCAGTAAGATCATAGTATATGTATTTTTCTTACATAAAATAGTATTTTTGCAGAGTTTATAACAGCTAATTAAAATGCACATGTCGTTTATTAATATAATACAAATAAAAATGAAATATTACCTATAAACTAGTATGCTTTTCTTTGTTTTAAAGGATAAGCATAATTTGAAGCAGATGGAAAAAATGAATCAAGGTCACATGGTAAGGTTAGTTCAACATTGTGTTAGACATATATTTTTAGGTAATAAAACTTAGCTCAAATTATGACCCACATAAAAAGAAGTGATAAATCCTTGTAGACCTGTATTTGAAATTCTTAAATAAGATAATGCAAACAATATTTGTGATTAAAATAACTAGAAATTATGTTGTTTTCAATCTATATCTTCAATTTATCTCAAAGTAATGGCTATTTCTAACCTTGTCACATATAAACAATTACCATGTATATTTTTAAGCAGTTATTGAAACCCCTTCTCCGTCTTTATAAATGATTTAGCTGTTTATGTTTCCTTCTTCGTTATATTGTCTTACAAGACAATTTATAAACTTGGCAAGAAACTGTGCGTCATAGTGTGAAATTACTTTAGAAATGGTTCCTAGAATCCTATCAAAAGTGATAGATTCTGCTGGGCAATTTATGAATTCAGAGATTCCTTTCATGCAGTTTCATTATTATTAGTTGCATATCATTGCCACTATAATATTTTGACCAATTTTAGAAAAGGAATTTTGATAATTTAGAAGATATGATTTTTTTCCTATAATAAAAGAGTGTTTGGTTTTAAATAAGATACATTTGGATGGTTTTTTATTTGATGTACATTACTTTAGATTACATTTCTTACATAGAGTGCAGAAGAGTGAATCCTGACAAAAATAACTCTTCTATTCATAAGAAATGAATCTTAAATAAGTTTGAGGTACATAAATATTTGAGAAATAATCATCTATGAGAGAATTGATACATTGTTGAAAGTCTGCAATTTTTAAGCATCAGTTTTTCTCTGACAGTATAATGGTAGGATAAGTGCCAGTTCTATCTCAATTGTTAAATATTTAAACATAAATTTCATAATATGTTAGCCCAAGTCATTACATCCAGTTAATAATTGTTATTTCTATTCAAATTTAAATTCAAATAAAAGTGTTACTTTTTGGTTATCTTTAATCAAACTAATCTAAATAGGTTTTTGTTTGTTTGTTTTTAGTAACTTAGCAAAAATATTACTTTTTCTGGATTATAATAATTTTGTGATGTGCAGCACGTTTAACCAAAATGCAGTATGTCACAATAGCACGTTTATAGATTTTGGAATTGGGTCACTTCTTTCTAAACTTTTCCTCTGTCATTAACTAGTTTTAGGTATCATCAGTCTCAGACAAATGGCTTTATTTCACTGAACCTTGATTTTCTTTCTTTCTTTCTTTCTTTCTTTCTTTCTTTCTTTCTTTCTTTCTTTCTTTCTTTCTTTTTCTTTTTTTTTGCCTATTTTCTATATAATGAAAGTGTGGGGAGGATATGCTACAATAAAAAAAAATTCCCTTAGAGTTCAATGAAAGTGGCAGAATATCAAGGACCCAGAGGTTATTAGAACTTGGAAGACTAACAAAGATACTTACATTCTTTTAAAAGATTCAAATATGTCAGATGGGAGCGTTTTACAACATAACTCAAAAGTATCCAGCTTAGAGAAGTCTCTAGGGTGTCCCAGTATTCTTTAGAATGTCAAGGTATCCCCTCTAGGAATCACGATAGCAGAAATATATTTATGAACAAGTGTTTCACATTCCCTGTGTGCCTATCTTGCCAGTATCGTCATTTACCTAAAGAAGTTTTCCATAACCAATTTTTGCCTGAGAAAAATATTGACCCTTAGTAGACAACTCTGCAAGATGTGCTGGCATCAACAAAAGTTCAAGATTGTACAGTATTCACCCTTCAGTGTGTTTTTCCCTGCAGAACCATAGAGATGGGAAATCTTATCAGCAGCTAAAATCTGAGATAAACTTTATCTAAAACAGTGAATTCTGTAACAGTTTGGTGCTTTCTAAACATTTTAGAAATCTGTTGTCCTATATACTCTCACTCTCCTCTAGTTAGATAACTATGAGGATGTGATGTGATGGCACCTGACTAAAGGCTATGAAACAAATTAAGAAAGGTTAGCATTGACCTTTAGCTTTTCCTTCTCCTGCTCTAGCAACTGAGCATGACTCTTATTTCAAATGGTGTAGCTACAAGGCAGTGAAACCTCCATCAATGTGTGTGTTTTTTTATACTTTGTTTATTTATGTATTTGTTTTTATTATAGTCATGTGAGGTACAAGTCAGGATTAGTTACACAAGCAGGCTTCATGCTGGTGAAGTTTGACCTCCAACTGGCCCTCCACTTCCTCTGATTTAGGATCACATACGTTTTGTGAGGTTACATGCCTCCTTCCTTCCCTCCCCTGGCAGTTGCTTATCAACTGTGAATCCCTTCTTTGGGCTAATTTAATCAATGTTCAGATACCACTTATGAGTGAGAACATTTGATATTCAGTTTTTTGTTTCTGTGATAGATCACTAAGTATGATAGTCTCCAAATACATCCAATTTGCTGCAAACTCCATGATTTTGTTATTCTTTTATCACTTCATAATACTCCATCACATATATGTACAACATTTTCTTTATCTGGTCCACTTTTGATGGACAGTGGTGTTGGTTCCATGTTTTTGCTATTGTTAGTAGTGCAGCTGTAAACATGAATGTGCAGGTGTCTTTTTTGCAGAATAATTTATGTCTCCTGGGTATATCCCCAGGAGAGGGGTTACTGGATTGTAGAAGGGCAATTTATAGTTCTTTTAGGAATCACCACACTGCTTTCCTTAGAAGTTGAACTAGTCTGCACTTCTACCAACACTGTAGAAGTGGTTCCTATTCTCTGCACCCTCTTCAGTGTATATTGTTTTTGATTTATTCATGAGGGCAGTCCTTACTGGGATTAGGTGATATCTCACTATGGTTTTGATTTTCGTTTCTCTGATGATTCACGAGGCTAAGCATTTCTTCTTTATCTGTTGGCTGTTTGTACATCTTCTTTTCAGAAATGTCATATCTTTTGCCCACTTTTTGATAGAATTGTTTGCTTTTTTCCTTTCGGCTCAGTTTGAGTTCCTTGTTAGGCCTTTGTCAGATGCATGATTTGCAAATATTTTGTTTTCCAATTCTGTGGATTGCCTCTTTACTCTCTTGATGGTTTCTTTTCCTGTGCAAAAGCTTTTCAATTTGACGAGGTTCCACTTGTCTATATTTTATGGCATATGCTTTTGAGAATTTCATCAATAATTGGTTGCCCACTCCAATGTGCACAAGAGTGTTTCCTATGTTTTCTTCTATAATACTTTTAGTTTGAGATTTTACATTTAGATCTTTGATCTAAATGCAAAACCTCAATGTGTGGTTCTAAGGGACTTTTGTAACAGATCCCCTGCATGTCTCCCAGCATACCATGCTTTGTATCTGTAGCAGAGATAAAAAGTAAACATTTTCTTTGTCAGTAATTGAAATGGTAAAATTTAGATTCTTTTCCTTAGATATTCTTATTTTTCTGACTAGTTCTAATTTATGAATGGTAAGAGGTGGTATGACAGGCTATTCAAGTACTTGGAAAGAAGCAACATTTGAAAATTTGTTATTAAAGATATTTAAACTTGGTTTTAAAAATGTGGACTGAATTCTCTGCTGAAAATCAAAGTGAAAAGGAGGAGAATATACCTTTTATTTTATCAAATATTTCAACTTTCAAAGAAAAAAATGTCACCTGTCCTTATATGTGTCGCCTTTGTGGGTTTACAATTCGTATGCCCAACAGCAAAATGCTTTCACCAGAAAACACAAGAGTGATTCTCTTGAACCAGAAGTTGAAGCTGATATTTAATTTTTGGGATTTATTCTACTGGGTGAGCAATGTATGAATCTTTTTATTTATTTATTTTTATTCGAAAAATTGTGGGGTACAATTCAGAGTTAGGTATACAAATATTCATTGTGCAGGTACCCTTGTTGATGAGGTGTGCCCCCTCTTCCCCAGGCAGATTTCAACTACTGTCAGTCCCACCTCCCTGCCCCGCTCTGAATCCCCCCTTGCAGTTTCCCACTACTGTCAAACCTTTTCTTATAGTATTACAGTACTGATTCAAGGTCCATTTATGAGTGAGAACATGTGATACTCAGTTCTTTGTTTCTGTGAGAGATCACTCAGTATTATAAACTGCAATTCCATTCAGCTTGCTGTGAAGTTCATGATTTTGTTTTTCTTTAGGGCTGCATAATATTCCATTGTGTATATGTACCACATTTAAAAAAATCCAGTTCTCTTTTGATGGGCAGCACGGTTGATTCCATGTTCTTGCTATTGTGAGCAATGCTGTGACAAACATACACGTGCAGTTATCTTTTTCGTAGAGTGATGTGTTCTTCTGGATATATTCCCAGTAGGGGGATTGTGGGGTCATATGGAAGGTCGAGCTTTAGAACTTTTAGGAATCACCACACTGATTTCCACAGAGGTTGTACTAGTTACACTCCCACCAACAGTGTAGAAGTGTTCCCTTTTTGTCATATCCTTTCCAGCATCTGTTATTTTTTGAGTTATTGATGATGGCCATTCTGACTGGAGTTAGGTGGTATCTCAGTGTAGTTTTAAGTTGCATCTCCTTGACGACTAGTGAGGTTGAACATTTTTTAATGTATCTGTTGGCTGCTTGTATGTCTTCTTTTGAGAACTATCTATTCATATCTTTTGCCCACTTTGTAATGGGGCTGTTTGTTTTTTTCCTTTTCGCATGTTTGAGTTCCTTGTAGATCCTAGATGTTAGGCCTTTGTCAGACATAGAGTTGGCAAATAGTTTTTCCCAGTCTTTGGGTTGTCTCTCTGATCTCTTGATGCTTTCTTTGGCTTTGCAGAAGATTGTCAGTTTGATAAGCTATCTTATCTCTTATGGCATGGGCACTTGGGGTTTTGATCAGGAATTGGTTGCCAGTTCCAACTTCTATAAGAGTGTCTCCTGCATTTTCTAAGGTTTTTACAGTTTGAGGTTTTAATTTAGGTCTCTGATCCATTCAGAGTTAATTTTTGTATGGGGATCAGTAGGGTTCCTGTTTCAATATTCTGCATGTGGCCAGGCAGTTTTCCTAGCACCATTTACTGAATAGGCTGTCCTCTGTCCAGCAATGGGTGGTAGAGGCTTTGTCAAAGATGAGTTGGTTGAGAAATTGAGGTTTTGCTCTGGAATTTCAATTCTATTCCATTGGTCTATATGCCTGTTCTTGTACCAATACCAGGCTGTTTTGATTATTGTAGCTTTGTAACAAAGTTTAAAGTCTGGGAGCGTGATAACTTCTGCTTTGCTTTTTTTTTTTTTTTTAAGGATTGTTTTGGCTATTCTTGGTTGTTTATGTATCCATATGAACTTCTCTGTTGTTTTTTTCTAGGTCTTAGAAGAATGTTACTGGTAATTTGATGGGTATTACATTAAATTTGCAGATTGCCTTAGGTAAAAGGGACATCTTAACAATGTTGATTCTTCCACTCCATGAACATGGGGAATATTTTTCCACTTGTTTGTGTCATCTTTGATTTCTTTGAGCACTGTTTTGTAGTTTTCATTGTATGGGTCTTTCACATCTCTGGTTAGGAAGCTGAGAAGATATTTCACTTTTCTGTGGCTATTGTGAATAGAATTTTGCTTTTTATTTGGGTTTCTGTTTGTTTATTATTGATTTATAGAAATGCAATTTTTTTGCACATTTATTTTATACCCTGAGACTTTGTTAAAGTCCTTTATCAGTGCAAGGAGGTTTCTTGCAGATTCTCTTGAGTTTTCAAGGTATGCAAAATGTTGTCTGCAAAGAAAGATAACTTGACTTCCTCTTATCCTGTTTGGATACACTTGATCATCTTCTCTTCTCTGATTGCTCTAGCTAGGACTTCCAAATCTATTTTGAACAGGAGGGGTAAGAGTGGGCATCCTTATCTTATTCCAGTTTTCAGGGGAAATGGGTCCAATTTTTGTCTGTGTATGAGTGTGCTGGCTGTGGGTTTCTTGTAGATAGCTCTTACTATTTGAGGTATGTTCCACCTATGCCTGTATGTTTGAGGGTTTTTATCAAGAAGAGGTGCTGGATTTTGTCAAAACCCTTTTCTGCATCTATTGATATAATCATGTGGTCTTTGTTTTTATGTCTGTAGATGTTTTTAATTACATTTATTGTCTTATGAATGTTGAACCAGTCTTGCATCCTGGGGATGATGCTTACTTGGTCATGATGAGTGATTTTTGACATATGTTGTTAACTCTAGTTTGCTAGGATCTTGTTGAGAATTTTAGTATCTAAGTTCATCAAGGATATTGGCTTGTAGTTCTCTTTCTTTGTTGAGACTTTACCTGGCTTGGACATCAATGTGATGTTAGCTTCATAAAATGACTTAGGGAGAGTTCCATCTCTCACAATTGCAAGGAATACTTTCAAAAGGATTGGTATAAGTTCCTCCTTGTATGTTTTGTTGAATTCTGCTGGAAAGTCATCTGCTCCAGGCCTTTTTTTTTTGGTAGTTTTCTTCTGACATTTCACTGATTGTTATTGGTCTATTTAGGGTCTCAATTTCTTCTTGTTTTAACCTAGGGGAGTTATGTGATGTCAGAAAGTCCTCCATTTCCTTTAGGTTTTCAAGTTTGTTTGCATACAATTGTACATATTTGTCTCTGATAGTCTTTTGTTTCCATACAATTGTACATATTTGTCTCTGAGAGTCAGTTGTGACTTCACCTTTTGTGCTTCTGATTGAATTTATTTTGACTTTTTCTCTTTTTCTTGGTCAGTCTTGTTTAGTCTTTCAAAGAACCAGCTTTTCGTTTCATTGATTTTTTTAATTATCTTTTTGTCTTCTGTGTCCTGGATTTGGACTTTTATTTTGGTGATCTGGATTCTTCTTCTGTAGTTATGGTTTTGGTCTTGCTTTTCCAGCTTTCTTAAGTGACTTGTTAGGCTGTTAACTTGCGATCTTTCCCATTTTCCTCATATGTGTTTTTAGAGATATGAATTCCCCTCTTACTATTGTTTTCATGGCATCAGAGGTTTTGGTAAGTTTTTTTTTTCATTTTCATATGTTTCCAGTACCTTTTAATCTCTGTTTTGATTTCATTGTTAAACCAGGAGTTGCTTAGCATCATACTGTTTAGTGCCCATGTCGTTGTGGGTTTTGGGGAAATCTTGTTGGTGTTGATATTTATTTTTATTCCATTGTGGTCTGAGAAGGTACGTGGCAAAATTTCAGTCTTATGAAATTTGTTTATGTTTTGTGGCCAATGATGTGGTTAATCTTGGAGTACGTTCCATATGGTGATGAGTAGAATGTATATTCTGTGGTTGTCAGGTGGAGTGTTCTGTAGGTATCAATTAAGTCCATTTGTTCAAGGGTCACATTGAGGTTCCAAATCTCCTTGCTGATTTTTTTGTCTTGATCATTTGTTCAGGGTTGTGAGTGGGTTATTAATGTCCCCAGCTGTGATAGTGTTAGAGTCAATCTCTTTTTTTAAGTTTGTCTAGAAGCTGCTTTACAAATGTTGGTGCTCCTATGTTGGGTGCATATATGTTTAGAATGGATATTTCTTGTTGATAAATTGAACCTTTTATCATTATATAGTGACCTTCTTCAGGTTTTTAAATTTTTGATAGCTTAAAGGGTATTTTGTCTGAGATTAAGATGGCAACTCTAGCTTTCTTTTGCTTTCCATCTGTCTGAAATTTTGTTTCCCATCTTCTTACTCTGAGTCTACGAGTGTCCTTTCTGGTGAGATGAGTCTCTTGGAGATAATATATTGTTGCCTTATGATATTTTATCTTTTTGCCATTCTTTGTCTTTTCAGTGGTGCATTTAGTCCATTCACCTTCAGGCTAATTATTGAAATGTGAGAGTTTATCCCTGTCATGAGGTTCTTATAGAGATGTTGTTCCTGCTTCTTGTGTTTCTTTTGATTTTTGGATTGATTAATGAGTGTTTTCTATCTTTTTCCTGTACTCTTGTGAAGAATGTTATTGTTCTTTTGTCCTTTTCTTATGTGTTTAATATTTCTTAAGTGTTTCTTGTAAAAATGGTCAAGAGGCAGCATAAGTTTTTTGGCAAATATTTTAATTCTACCTCACTGATGAAGCTTAGTTTAGCTGAGTAGGTTATTCTTGGTCAAAATTGATTATCTTTGAGAACTTTGAAGATTGGGCTCCAAGCTCTCTTAGCCTGAAGTTTTCTGTCAATAAATCTGCTGCTATTCTTATTGGTCTTCCCTGGTAGCTGGTCTGACCCTTTCTCTTGCTGCCTTTAGGATTTTTTATTTCATACCCACTTTGTTTAGGTGAATTATTATGTGTCTGGCAGTTGGCCTTCTCTTTTTTGTTTTGCAGGGGTTCTCTGAATCTCTTGTGTTTGTGTTTGAATTTTCGCATCACTGATGAGATGAGGGGAAGTTTTCTTGAATAATTTCATGGAATGTTTGTTCCAGTTTGGTCTCTGTCTCTTTTTCTGCCTCAAGAATTACAATTACTCTTAGGTTCGGTCTCTTGAAGGTTTTGTTCTGTCTTTTTAAGCTTCTTTTCTATGTTTTTGAGTTTGTGTTAGTTCTATATTTTGATCCTCAAGCTCTGAGATTCTTTCCTCTACTTGGCTAATTTTGCTTTCCAAGCTTATCAGTTTGTTAATTTTTTCAATCACAGTATTCTTTACTGCGGTTTTCTCAGTTATCAACTCATTCCTATTTTTCTCTTATCTCTCCTCAGTTCTTTTTATTATCTCTATTAATGTTTTGATGTCTGAGTTTGTAGTATTTGTCCAGTCATTCTGGGGGCTTTTAATTTTTGATTTCGAAGTTTGTTTTCTCAGTGTCTGATCTCCCAGGGGTCTGTGTGAGACCGATATTTTTCTTTTGGTTTTTCTTCATTTGTGTAGATTTTCCACTTCACTTTTTCCTTCCCCCCCCTTTTTTAATTCTGTCGTTCAGAGGTGGTGGAGTTGCTTTTACTTCTGTTTGCTTGATCTCCTATTCTTCCTTATGTGAATTCTCTAGCTTTGTTCTCTTCTGAAACTGGGTTGTGGGTTGGAGGTTGTCCTTTATTTATTTATTTATTTTTTACAGTTTTAGATTTAATTGAGGAGTAGCTGTGATTCAAAATCTATCTGCAGATCCCAGTATCCACCAACAGGTGAATGGATACCCTGGAATACACTTCCCACTGCCTTGCAATCTGTCCATGCAGTGAGGGAATAGGCTTACTCCCTAAAAGCAAAATGGAGTAAGAAAAAGGAAAAGACTGGAACAGGGGAGGGGAGGAAGAAGAAGGTGGAGAGTGAGAAGAGTAAGAGGGAAAACAGGCAAACATACCTACTAACAAATGAAAAAAGACAAAAAGACAAAAAAATATAAAAAATAAAAAATAAGCCAGACTCGGTGGCTCAGCCTGTAATCCCGCACCTTTGGGAGGCTGAGGTGAGTGGATTGCCTGAGCCTGTGGGTTCGAGAGCTGCCTGAGCAGTGAGACCTTATCTCTACAATAAATCAAAAAATCAGCTGGGTGTGGTAGCACATGTCTGTAATTCTGGCTATTTGGAAGGCTGAGGCGGAAGGATCGCCGGAGCCCAGCAGGTCGAGGCTGCGGTGACTGGGAGCGGCCACTGCACTCCAGTCTGGGTGACAGAGTGAAACTCCAACTCAAAAAATAAAAATAAAAAATAAATAAATAAATAAAATAAAAAATAAAACACACAGACAAACGAACTTGTCAGTCTCCTTATTGATACTATTTCCCTACAGAAACATGAATTCTAAAGGGAAAAAAATCAGTAAATTAACAGAGACAAAGCAAGTATGCAAATATTATCAATAATAGCAAGAGGAGAGAGAAAAGAAGGAAAAAGAAAGATATTTAAAGCAAACAGATAAAGAATGAAAATAAAAGAAAAACAAAGGAACCAAGCATGCTCTTAGATCATTCCTTTAAGTCCAATGTCCTTTCTGCTCTGATCTCTTGCTTTCGCTGCAGGCTGGTAGGGTTGTTCACAGCTAGGATCTGATGCTCCAGGCCTGCTGCAGGGGGAGTTTGGATCAGATCTGAGCTCAGTCAGCTTACTGTCTGAGAAGTCTGCCACTCAGATCTGACCTGTGTCTGATCTACCATGGAGGAGGGGCTTCTGACTCTCCCAGGTTAAACCTTATGTCCCAAACCGGAGGCTGGCAGAGCTGGGTGGGTCGATGCAGGTCTCTACCTGGTCTCAGGCCTCCAGCTGCTCTCTGGACCTGCAGATGGGGCCAAGCTGGTGGAGGCAGAGTGTGAGACAGCTGGGAGCTGCAGGTTGGCATGGCACTGGGCGGCTCAGGTAGGGCAGGGCAGTGCAACAGGCATGGGGACCCAGAGCTCCATAGGGCTGGGAATCGAGGGCCACCCTGGGCAGGAGGAGGGAGTGGCTGCGGGAGGGAGTGGTGGCAGTGGTGGCCTCGTCAGTGTGCAGTGCCTGGGAGGAGCTCCACAGACCCGAAACTGAGGGTTGACCCAGGGAGGGGGAGGAGCGACTGCAGGAGGGAGTTTGGCAGTGACAGCTTCTGCATCAGCCATGTGATGCATGGAAGTGGAACTGAGGGCCTCCAGCCTTCAGGCCAATGCGACTGGAGGCAGCGGAGGCTGCAGCGGAGGACAGAGCAGTTTGTGGGGCAGGTTTCTGCCAGCCCACAGGCCTCCGTGACTGGCTGAAGAGCCGACTGGCTGTAGCAGGAGCAGGAGCCACGGGGGGAGAGCAAAAGTCCCTATGGACACCCACTTTCGCAGAGAGTCTCACGGACCAACCTGCCCTCTCACCATCTTGCTGGAAGTCCACCAATGTATGAATCTTGATGAGAAATAAATGGAGAAGCTGCTATGCAAGTTGAAAAAGGTTATTTCTGAATATTGTAGATTCCATTGTTTATAGTACTTGAACAAGTCTGGTACTCCAATTCAATCAAATGTACTTGTTCTGGATTTTGACTTTGAATTTATTAACAAAATGTACTAGGAAGCAATAGAAAAAATTTTGTGGAGGTAATAGTGTTGAGAACATACTAATATAATTATAACCCATAATAGTAGAGCTGCCATTAGTAATATCCAGTGTACAACCCAAGCTCTGTTTTGAGTACACGCCAATTCATCTGACAGTTGCTGCCAAAGGAATCCTCAGTGGAGTAGATCTGTGAGATTAAGTTGTCTGTGGTCATGGTTGCACATTTGGGAAACCTGTTTCTTTATCGCTAGTGGTGATTTTGTGAACTATCTATAGATAATTCAATACATTCTTTTTGTTTTAGATAATATATTGTTAATATCTAATATTTCAAAGACGAACCATTGACTAATGTAATGCAGTATTATAAATTCAAGCTTATTATCAAAAGCAGTGACTCCAAGAAGAACTTTAATCAATCATGTACAAATGGAAAAGAAAAAGGAGTTTGACAACATAAGATCAAAGAGCATAGGTTACTAGGAGTATGATAGAATTGAAAAAACAGGCATTTAAAATAAGATAGCCAAGTCTTTAAGCTAATAATTATAATAAAGAACACATTTGGATTTTTAGAATGAGTTTCAGAGGACATGGCCAAAGTAGACTACAAATAAAGAACATTTGAATTGAGTTGATGAAATAGAACTTGGGCTGTTGATTTTTAAAAAATTTATATGAACGTCAGAATTGTGTTATATTTACAATGATAGGAAAATTTACCTTTGCTGAATGTGAAGTTATAACTTAGAGACTGGTAAAAGTCAATGACAAAAAGGAGTTGAAGTTACTTAGTGATGTTCTTATCATAAACTGAATGTCTGTGACCACCACCCACTCATATGTCAACACTTAATCCCCAAAGTGATGGACTTAGAAACAGAAGACGTGGAGGTGAATAGGTCATGAGAGCTGAACCCCATGAATGTGATTACTGCCTTATAAGGCACTGAAAAGACCCTTCCACTAAGTGAGGATATACTGAAAAGAAGACATCTATGAGAAAACAGGTCCACACCAAACACTGAATCTTCCAGCCATAGGATCTTGGACTTTCCAGTCCCCACAACTGAGAAAAATCATTTTTTTCTGTTTATAAAGCACCTGGTTTATACTATTCTTGTTATAACAGCTGAACAAACTAAAAAAAAAAAAAAAACTGGTAGAAATGAGGTGTGACTATAACAAACAACTAATGTGAAAGAAGCTTTGGAACTGGGTAATAGGTAGAGCTGGGGCAGTTTTAAGAAACATTCTAGAAAAATCCTGTATTGCTATGAATGAACTGTTAAGGGTGATTTTGATGATGGACCAGAACAAATAGAGGAGAGCTTCAGAGACAGCCTCAATATTCTTAGAAAATGCCTGTGTGGTTGGGAACAAGATGCTAGTAATATGGATGGTAAAGGCTATTTTGATGACATATCTGACAGAAATGAGGGATATATCATTGGAAACTGGAATAAAGATGATGTTTATTATAAAAGGGTAAAGGACTTGAACTGAATTATGTTCCTATATTGGTGTTTTCTGGAAAGTAAAACTTGTGAGTGATGAAATGAGATATTTATCTGGAGCTATATCTAAGCAAAGTGCTGTAGGAGTGGTCCAATTTCTTTTGACTGCTTATAGTACAATGTGAGAAGAGAGAATGGTTTAAAGATAAAATTGCTGATCAAGAAAAAGCACAGCTTACAATTCTTAAAAAGTCTCAGCACAGCAATATCAAAAGCAATGAGAAAGTCTGTTCAGGAGAAAATTCCATCAGTATGGACAAAAGACCATTTAATAAGGTGACTAGTCAACTATCATAATAGAAGGCAAGAGCTATTGTCAAAGACAACAGACGAATGACCCTGACAGCAATTCAGAAACCATCAAGGCTGCAACTGGCATCACAGGTCCAGAGTGAAAGAACCCCAGGGAATGCATAACCACCACAGAGGGTCCTCATTAGGACAATGTCAGGTGGAACCAAGGGTCTTCCACATTGGGAGATCTACTGGCATGCTATTCCAGCTGGAAGGAGTTGTGGGGACATGACCCAGACATATAGCCACTACAAAGGTGGACCAGGCGTAGAGTGGCCCGGAATAGAGCCACCCAAAACTATGGGGCTGAGCCCCCCACCTCATGGATCTGAAAGGCACAACCACAACCCTAGCTGGTCCAGAAGAATACAGCATTTAATCAAAGAAGACTATTCTTGAGTCTTGTAATGTTGTTTGCCCTGTTGGATTTTAGACTTGCATACGATCTACTAACCCTTTCTCTTTTTTTTTTTTCCATTTTCTTCCTTTTAGAATGGGGATGGCCAGGCTCAGTGGCTCAGCCTGTAATCCTGCACCTTGGGAGGCTGAGGTAAGTGGATTGCCTGAGCCCATGGGTTCGAGACCCGCCTAGGCAACTTGGCGAGACCTCATCTCTACAACAAACCAAAAATTATCCAGGCATGGTAGCGCATGCCTGTCGTTCCAGCTACTTGGAAGGCTGAGGCGGAAGGATTGCCGGAGCCTAGCAGGTCGAGGTTGCAGTGGCTGGGACCGACCACTGCACTCCAGTCTGGGCAACAGGTGAGGCTCCAACTCAAAAAAAAAAAGAATGGGGATGTTCATTCTATGACCGTCCCACGACTGAATTTTGGGAGCATATAACATGTTTGGTTTCACAGTTCAAAAGTACTTTGCCTTCAAGTAAATTATACTTTACACATATCTGATTTAGATGATATTTAGAGGAGGTTTTGGACTTTATATTTCTGAGTTGTTGCTGGAATAAGTTAAGACTTTTAGGGTTATTAAAACAAAATAAATATATTTTGCATGTGAGAAGGATACACACACACACACACACACACACACACACACACATATAGTTTGGGGGGGGGAGTAGGAGGGGTTGGAGAAATGCCATGGATAGAATATTTATGTTTCCTAAAAAATTTCCTATATTGAAATTTAATCCTCAGTATGATGGATCTGGGATCTTGAGGACATTATTAGGTCATGAGAGTGGAGCCCTCATAAGGGACTTATGAGTTCTCCCTTTCCATCATGTGAGAACACAGTGCAAAGATGCTGTATATGGGGAAGTGGGCCACGTCAGTCACTGAATGTGTTGCCACCCGAATCTTGGACTTTCCAGTCACTATAACTCTGATACATTAATTATGTTCTTTATAATCAACTCTGTGGTATTTTATAGCCCACCAAATACAGTAAGACCATACTATAAGATTAAAGAGTGAAGGGGTGTGCAAATGGATAGAATAATACTCAACTGAAAAGTAGAGAAAATAAGACTGAAGTCTGGAATATGCCAGTCCTTTGTGGCACATGGAGGTCTATGGTTAGAAATTTATTCTCCATAGAGAAGGCTATTAAGTATTATTCTTTATATAAAGTGTGATTTCAGTTAAGATGGGGAGGTACGAGACTGAAATAAAGGGGGTTTGTTGGTAAAAGGAAAAATTTTGACAGACGACACTATAAAAATTTAGAGTGATGTTCATGAGTCATTAAATAATTCATGTGTTCAATAAATAATACTGTTTCTCCTGGGTAGCGAGAACCAGGAAAAATGCTGGAAATATAAGATGACTAAATTATTGTCTCTACCTTCCAGGGATTTTATAGTCTAGAGGAAAAGGCAAAGACATAAGGAACTAATTAACATACTACATGATAAATGCCTCAGTAGGCATATTAAATGAGAGTTGTAGGGGCACATATGCTAACTAATCAAGCTTCGAGTTAAGAAAAATGAGAACTAGAACAGTTGGAAAGGAAGCCAGACATTTGCCCAGAAGGAAGTGACCTCTAAGTTTGATCTGGTAACACAATATAGGGAATTATCTAGAGAGTAGGAAGTATGAATGATATTGGTTAAAACAAGTTCCAAACAGAAGAACTGGTACCTGCACCCTATATGTCATATTGCAAAAGTCTAAGAAGAGCATGAGTGTGAGGGTGGTGTGTTAACATGAGCAGGACAGGAAGTGAACATCATAAGAAGTAATCCTAGAGAGGTATATGGAAGCCAGATCTTGAAAGGATATGAAAGTTTTGTATTTATTTTGAATATTGTATAAAGCAAGTAATCACATCTGTATCTTGAGCAATGCTGATAGGAAGAAAATTTAAAAAAAAAAAAACAGGACTGAAGGCTGAAGGGAGAGACTAGTGTTGGAAGATGATTAGGACTTGCTGCAGATTCCCTTCCTCTCTGTCCTCATTCAAAGCTGTCACCCAGTTCACCCCCAGAGCAGGATTAGTGTTCCTACATGTTGAATGTGATGCCTTCAGAACACGGAGGCCTACCAGTTACTCTGATTCTCACTGTGCAACAGAGGTTTCAAGATACAGTCATCTGTCTTTTATTCTGGAGGGAATATTCTGGCCTGACCCTAAACACTGAATTCCTAAACATTTCACTGATATATCAGTTCTCTGAGTTTTCATAAGGCTTATCTTCCATCATCTAGAGCAGCTGTCCCCAACCCTTTTGGAATCAGGGACTGGCTTCATGGAAGGCAATTTTTCCATGGATGGGGGGATTTGAGGAGAAGTGGTCATCAGGCATTAGATTCTTGTGAGAAGCAGGCAACCTAGATCCTTTGCAGTTCACAATAAGGTTTGCGCTTATATGAAAATCTAATGTCACTGCTGATTTGACAGAAGGCAGAGATTCTCTACCCCACTACTCACCTCTTGCTGAGTAACCTAGTTACTAACAGGCCATAGACCGGACCTGTAAGTGGCCCAGGGGTTTGGAACCCCTGGTCTAGAGCACATCCAGTGTCCCAAACACTCTTATACATCTTGTTCAATCAGCATGCGATTGTGAATGTAGATAACCAGTGCATTGTGGGATGTCAGGTGTTACAGAACTCTTCAAACTATGTTTTGACATAGGGCAAGATTTCAGATATTAACTACAACCTAATTTGTCCACTCTTCTCTCTCTCTCTCTCTCTTTTTTTTCATTGTGGTAAAATGCACGTAACATAAAATTTATTATCATAAACATTTTTAGGTTTGCTCTCAGTAGTAAGTACATTCATATTGTTGGACATCATCATCACTATCTCTCTCTAGAACTCTTTCTATGTTGTAAAACGAAACCTCCACATCCACCAAATAATGAAGAATGGTAACCACCATTCTATTTTCTGTATCTAAAAACTTGAACAACACTTTAGGTCAAATGGACCTAACAGACTTATATAGAGCATTCCATCCAACAAAAACAAAATAGACATGTTTCTTAAGTGCACACAAAACACTCTCCAGAATAGATTCTAGGTCAGGTCACAAGGAAAGTCTTAATACATTTAAAAAGATTAAAATTATATCAAATTTTTTTTCTGACCTCATTAGTACAAAACTGGAAAGTAACATAAAGAAATTTAGAGAGTTCACAAATACGTGAAAATAAACATGTTCCTAAACTACCAATGAGTACATAAAGAAATTAAGAGGCAAATTTGAAAATGCATTGAGACAAACAAAAATGAAAGCACAATACACTAAAACTTAATAGGCTACAAAGTTCCAAAATAGTTACATCAGACTGTTCATACAACCAGAGAGATTCCTATTGCTTCTTATTCCTGTCTTCCCAGAATCCTCTCTTGTTCTTATTTTTCCCCGAAGATTATCATACTCTGTTAACCAACTCCATAACTTACTGTGGACTAAGCCCTTTTGACTGTCCATTTGGTTATGATAATTATGACCTCCTGGTTTCTGATGGTTAAGAACTACCACTTGGCTCTTATTAATTTGCAGCCCTATCAATCCTATCACTATTAAGGAGCTCAGCTCTCTTTTATTGCCTTGATTACTATCAACTTTGACCTGCTTAGAGAAATGACCAGTCTTCCTAGTAATGCCATCATCCATCTTACCAGCACGATTCTGGTGGACTTTATGCATGACATGTCTTCTGAACGTTCCTATGGAATATACACTTTGTTGTACCGCAGCTCACTATCAAGTCAGACTAACATTTACTGCTTTGAGAGAGAGCAGATACAGCTACTACTCCCAAAGATGTTAATTAAATGTTGTGATTATTTTGAAAACTCATAACAGGTTATAGATTGAAATCAAAGCAATATAATTTTCATAGCACTGTATCATGAAAGAGAGGATTCAATTTGGAATTCAAAACTTGGGCCCAGTATATTCAGATCAAAGCTTGAGGATGCAGACACATAAACCTTATATTAAACGACATAAAATAAAATAAAGAATATAATGATTTTTTTTTCAATTCTATGGGGACAGATCTAGAACCTATTCTGTGATTTAACATTGACAAGGAAAGGAGAGCAAACATAAGTCCTTTCTTCCTCATCTTCTTTTAGAAAACAAACCAAAGATAATTAATAGTAATTTTTAAAAACCTTTAGATAATTCTGGAAGTGAGATAGTAGGGGACATTTATTTCCCATTATTGATCAAGTTTCTGGCAGAAGATAATTTCTGATTGACCATACTAAATAGGGCTACCACAAAAGTACAATAGACAGAGAGAATCATGCCAAACTCATTCCATGCTTCCAAACATGGCGTGGCTTCTATAGAGCAGGAAGGAGATATGAAAAAATCACACATGCCCAAATGAAGCAAAAGACTGCTCAGAACTGACAAGATGCTTGCCAGGGAGTTGTAGTAGCAAAAGGCAAGAAAGCACTAGATTTGAGAATGTTAAATAGACGGGCCAAGTGGGACTGATCAATGATAAATCGGTGACTAAGAGACCAGCAGTGGCAAAAATAGCTGAGATTAGAAGCTAAATCAACAAGGTTAGAACATGTAACTCTCCAGATTTATCACGATGGATTATTTATGATCAAAGAAGAGAGACACTAATCACTGTCTCCTAGGTACCATCCGTGGTTTGCATCTGCTAAAATAACACAAGAACAATGAATTGGATAGCTCTGAATTTAACTAAACCCTCAAACATTTTCCAAATGTTAGTCTAATAGTTGAAATGACTGATTGGCTTGAATTGGCAAGATCAAATTTTTGTCATTAGACATGGAACTGATTTGCTAAGTAAAATTCTATAAAATTTAATGTTTGCACTACTATACAGTCTATTGCTTCATGTGTTTAGCAAAGAAGTGCTTATGAAATAGGAACAGTCTATTGACACTAAATTCTGCCAATACTATTGATAGAAAATAAATTAGCTTTCCAGGGGCACATTTATTAACATACCTGAGAAACTCATTTAAAATTATATTTTTATTGAAATATACATAGCATATAAATAAAACATGATGCAGTTGACTAATTGACTAGAATAGAGTACCTTTTGAAAGAACAGTTCTCCTGGTAAAACTAGAAAAGCAAGAAGGAAAAAGAGAATGGGAGGGAAGGAGGGAGAGAGAAAGAAAGAGAAGGAAGGAAGGAAGGAAGGAAGGAAGGAAGGAAGGAAGGAAGGAAGGAAGACAGGCAGACTGGCTTTTGTTTTGAAGGCACCAGAGATTTACTGAGGCAACCCAGACATGAAAAGCCTAGAGCAAAGGAAATAGCAATCTGAATGAAAATTGTGTGCATAGTTTTTCCTCAAGAACTGTACTTAATTTGAGGTAAGGCATATGACTAGAAACTCAGAATGTTACATCTGAAATACAGAGAACTCAACAAGATTTAGGGAAAGATCACAGTACTAAAGTGAAAAATTGGATTTTAGACATTTCTAGCTAGCAGAAATAGAGGGAACAAGATCTAGAGAGAAGAGAGGAACACTTCCCAGCAGGTTTTTCCCTTCAAAACATGAGCTGATTTCTTAACATGCTCAGAGCTAGACATTAAGAACCTAAACAGAAAGTCAATAAAGAGCAGACCAGAATTTTCTTGCAGTCTCACATTGCTGAGAAGATGAAAATTGTAGTTAAGGACTTGTCAAAGAGAAGGGTCTCTACTATGATAAATTTCCACTTGGGATTTATCAAGACTTAATCTTAAGAATATCAAGACATGAAAATAGTCTGAGCTTTCATCTGACAAATTAGTCTGGTCATGGTTTCACAGAAGCTGGCAGAACACATAAGACTCCTGAGTTAGGGACAAAAAAATGTTATCACTAATAGCACAGCAGGGTTTGCATTAGCTTTGGTTCTTGTTGCCCTCAAGTCACATAGGGGCAATGTAAAATCAGGTCTAGGGAATGCTACAAACACAACGAGTTTGTGGCACAAGTGAGAAATCTTGAGCTTAGAATCCTGCCATCTTATACAGGACCTGATAGAAAACTTCTAACATTTGATCTTGGGGTAAATACTATCAAAATTATCCTGAAAAGAAAAAAAGAAATTTCTTGATGTTTACCGTGGAGAGAAACATTAACTTCTAAGGCTGTTTCTACACAAACATCCTTGAAAAGATAGTTTGGAAAAAAGTTGTCATGAGACATGCAAGATTTTCATGGAGTGAAATAGAAGTAGACCAAGTTTGGTCAGTCTGTTTGAATTAATGTTATGAACATCCAACTCAGGCCACCTATCAAAAAATAAGATTAAGATGAACTCTCATTGGAGAAATATAGCATCATTTGATAACATGCAAGTTTTTATGCAAAATATCTGGCAGTCAAGATTACCAGGCATAAAAAACAAAAGAAAACAAACAAAAAAAAAAAAAGAGAGAAAAATAGAATAATAAATGCAGATTAAAAAATTACTCATATCTTATATTTAAAGTAAATATTTGTACAGTGTGAACATTTTACTTACTTTCAGTTTACTTTAATATTCTAAAGTTATTTTTAAATTATGGAAGTCAATGAGAAGGCACAGTAACTTGTCATTGGCAATTTTTGTTCTTTGGGTAAATAGTTATGTCTATTTTTGTAAGTGTATTGTTATATATATTTAAAACTAAATAATTGTTTAAGGCATGAATGAAGTATTTTATATATAGTATTTTATATATGTAATATTACATATATAAAATACTATATATATGGTTCACACATTTTGGAAAACTCTTTGCTGGTCAGACCATATCAGCACTTAAGTTCAATATATACTCTGAATATATTAATTCTAAAAATGTAAGTATATCAAATAGAAAAAAAAAAACAAATTTAAATACTGAAAGCTATTATAAAAAAATGCCAAGTGCAAGAAACTACATTTGCTCTTTTGAAAGAAGAAAAAGGGAAAAACTTGTACCTTCTGGAAGGTTGTATTATTTTATAAAAAAGCTCAAAAAACATGTAAATAACAAAACATGATGAATATTTTAAAATGCCAACAGAACAAAGATCAAATGTATATATCTATGATTGAAAGGCATACTTTACAATGACATGGGTTCAAATGTTTATTATGACAAGCATAAAGCGATGAAATTCACTAATAAAAAATTAAAAGTTAGATTGAGTTAAAAAGTTCTTGTTCTTTCTGTATGGCTTGCCTGTAGGTCAAAATCAAACTTCCCATCCCCCTCAGAGTTTTAGATTCCTTTAGAAACTAAGCTTTTCCTGTAACCACCTTGTTCCCAGTCCTCGTTCATGATCTCTCCAGTGCCACAGTCTGGGCTCACATATTGCCAAGATGCAAGAAGGAACCGTCATTATCTGTTTACCAATGTTATCATATATAAATTACCATTATTATTTTTAACTGAAGGAAATACAAATATGGGACACTGATAATTAAGTAAAACATAGCTAAAATTGTTCATTTCTATTTGGGGCATTTTAAAAAGCATACCAACAATGGAACAATTTATATACAGAATCAATTTAGCTATATTTAAAGTGTTTACATTCCCTTCTAAAAAACAAACAAAAACATCCAATTGATGGTGGATATTTATACATGTACAGGGGGTGCCAAAAATGTGTACACATTTTAAGAGATGCTACCTATGTATTACTTTTCAAAGTTGAATTAAATTACAGTAGCAACGTGTAGTATGATGTTCACTAAACCATGCCTCTGTGATTTTCTTTGACTGTCTTGCCTGTTGCATGATGACACTAGCATTCATTTGTTTAACACCGTCTTCTGAGCAAATGTCATTCTTATATACTGTATATATTATCCATTATATATATATAGTGTATCCCAAAAATAATATGCATGTTTTAACTCTCAAAATCCAACAATTAATTGATTAGATCCTGTGTCTTTTGGATCATATGAACAAAACATGGTCATCAACAACTGGTAGAAGTGTTAGTTGTGAAGAAGTTTAACAAGATATAATAGAAGACTAATTTTTAAAAATAATTTTGTTTAAATTACATATCTTTCACTTTTAAAAAAATTAACCCAAGTAAATAATCAAGTATGTAGGTACTATTGTCATCCAAAGTAGGAATTTATTATTTAAGATTTTTTAAATTGTAATTAATAATAATTTATTCAAGTTTGTTTAGGCAGAAAAGAACAAAACATTATTTTGAAAAAACAAATCCCCCTTAAAATCAAATGACCTGAATGATGTCAGGTCTCTGAAGATGAACAGAACCAGGGACTAGTGTCAGAACATTGCAAAAGAATAGAGAATTTTTTTTAAAAATGTCATGGTCATAGTAGGATAGACAAAGACACTCAATTAAGGCTACATTACAATGAAATTTTTGATAGCATATTTGTTATTTGTTTTGTGTAAATCTCCTGAGATTCTAGCATCAGTTAAATGGTAAAACAAAATATGATCTATTCAACTACTGTATATCTTTTTAAAGTTATACTTTAAAAAATATTTAGTGATATAATATGGGACTTGAAAAAATAAAAAATACTAATCTCGACTGAATCTGTAAAAATTAATAATTGACATTTTCAGTAGTCCGACATTAGACAGAATGGTTTCAAGTATGTTTGCTTGTTTGTTTGCTTAGCGTTGACCCACAAAATGAAACATAGCAGATTATAACAGGAATCAATGATAGAAAGCAAAGTCAGATGTTAATACCTCCACTGGTGCTAAAAGCACATTAGAAATCTGGCCATTGGGCAACCTCCTTGGGTCCCCTCCTGCTGTGGGAATTTTTCTATCTTCTGAATAAATCCTGATTTCTCACTTAAAAAAAAGAAAAAAAGAAAAAGAAATCTGGCCATTATGGGTACTCTATGTTTAATAGTGATTATATCAGTCACTTAAATCTGCATGAAAAATATAGAAATAATAGTGGATCCCAAATGGGATAATAGTGGATCCCAAAAGAAGGCATCAGCAGAATGTATTAGAAAGTAAAAGACACATTGTAAGCAGAAAGTTCAAAGTTGTGCTAAGATAGTAGATAAGCACAGCCTTAACAGATTTAGTTACAGCATTGTTTGTGAGGTTCTAGAGCCATCAGTCTGTGAGTTCTGATAGTCTGACTTCTAAGATGATTTCTAATTTTCCAGGTTACACTGACAATGAATCAGTATCATCTGAGGTTGCCTAATAATAATGATTCTCACAACCTAAATGCTTCCTCTTGTACAAACATACACAGAAATACATGATCTGGGAAAGACTAGGAATATGATGCTGAGTAGATTATTCTTCCTAACTTTGAAAAATTAAGGCTTGAGAATAAATAATCTAACATTGTTGATTATATTTACTGGAATGACACAATTAGAAAGCTGGATTAAATTATTTCACAAATGTTATTTCATTGAATGATTACCATTTTTACAAGTTTTGTTTTGGTCAGATTATTGATTGTCAGTAAATATATTACATTTAATTTTTTTTCTTCTCATAATACAGGCTCACAGTGATGCTGTACTGGTGTCACTATAAATAAATTGTTGTTTTTATAAACTCTAAATGTAGCATTAGTTTCTGCAGGAACATTTGCTCTTTAGAAATATCAAAACCTAATTTCGTACTTTAAAATTAAGTGCTATATAAGTACAGTTACGTTAATTACTACTTGCAGACTAAATATATCAATTTCTATATTGATATTATAAATCTGGAAGGAATTTCTAATTAATAGTTAAAATGCTGAAAATTAAAAGTTTATTAATATTACATAATTTAATACATGAAAATTTTTTAATACAATTTAATGAAGATTTGAAAATAAAAATGATCGGTGTTCTTGGAATCTAAGATTAAAATTACTGTTCTGACTTCTGAACATGTAAAGGGAATTAAAGATAGATCTTTCTTTATTATTGAATTCTGTCCTATCAATTTTCCAATGTTCTTGACACACTTATCACACTTAGGCTGTGCCAGACTAATTCATTTGTGGCAGACTTGTAAAATCATGGCAAGAAATTTATCATTCAGAAAACAGTGTATACAAAAAGCAACTAAAATTACCATTATTTTCATCTGTTACTCATGAAATCATAATCTGTTTTTCCATAAAAGACTAGGGCTATGTTGCTGAGTAGATTATTCTTGTCATTTTGAAAAATTAAGTCTTGACAATGTGAAATCTAACATTGATGATATTTACTGAAAGTTATCACACATGAACAAAAATAAAATCATGTGCCTTTCTTAATTTAGCACATTGAATATTTTCTTATAATTTTTAAATAAAATTAAAAATTTGTATACATTTATTTATAAAAGTAAGTAGAAAACCTAATTTTTCTTTCAGTAGTCTTTCATATTCCAAGACCATCTGCTTTTCCAGCTTCTTATCCTGTCATTTCTTTATAAGGCCCCTTATTTCATGCTATTCCCAAACAGTTGCTAATTTCTAGAAGTTGCTTTATGAGCATTTTACATTTGCATGCAATATTTCACTTTGCTTCTTCTGATGCATGTATAGAAAGCACATTTTTCCTTAGTTGTAAGATTTCAAATCAAACACCGTCTCTTCCAGGAAGCCACCATGCCAACACCAGTCAGTTCAAAGCTCCTCCATGGTCTAGTCCATGCCTTGGCTAGAGGACACATCACATTACTGAAATTGTCTGTTCCCATATCTCTAATCCAACTAATTATAGAATTCTCACATTAAAAATCCATGTACGAATATTTTAAAAATTGTCTTACTGACTTGAATAGTGCCTGATATTTTAGAATATTTTAAATAAGTGATGTTAAAACAAAAGGCAATAGATGAAAAAAAGTGAATTGTTATGTTGCTGTCTAATTTTTTATTTGACTTAACATGAGAGAAAAAGAATGGCTATAGAAAAATTATATTAGCCGGCCTCGGTGGCTCAGCCTGTAATCCTGTGCCTTTGGAAGGCTGAGGTGAGTGGATTGCCTGAGCCCACGGGTTCGAGACCCGCCTGGGCAGCGAGACTTCATCTCTACAATAAATCAAAAAATCAGCCGGGCGTGATAGCGCATGCCTGTAATTCCGGCTACTTGGAAGGCTGAGGCGGAAGGATCGCCGGAGCCCAGCAGGTCGAGGCTGCGGTGGCCAGAAGCCGCCACTGCACTCCAGTCTGGGCGACAGAGTGAGACTCCAACTCAAAAAAAAAAAAAAAAGAAAGAAAAATTATATTAATTACAATTAAAAGCAAAATTGATGGGTTTGAGAATCAAAAGGAAAATTTTGAAAGTTATAAAAACATCACTCACCATTATTAAGTAGAGTTCAGCTCAAAGATTCAAGAATGATTTCATATATGCAAAAAAACTTTTAAATATGACATAGGATAAGAAAATAGCAGTGTTTTTTTAAAAAAGAAAATGCATTATAGATTTATAAGCATTACTCATTATCTCAATTCTTAATGTAAACTGATCTTGTATTAAGGTGAACCTATAAAATTGAAATTAATTTTTGGAATCTTAAATATAGTAATGATCAATTAAATTAAAAGAAGGTATTTTTCTAAATATCTGAAGATGAAAATACAGTGTGAGACAGTGGTTTCTTTATTTGTCAGTGTGCCAGAATAACCCCCAGCTATCTTTTTAATTGTAAATTGTAGTCTTACCTCAAAATCACTATCATAAAATTCAGAACTTCTAGAAAAAAAGTAAAAAAGTGCATATATTTAGATATATTTTTACACAACTGTACTCTTGGTTTCTATATTTGAATCCACGGTCTACAGGGCAGTTAATGTCTCTTTCCAGAATCACTTCTGTCATAATCTCAATATTAGCCTAGATAACACTTCCTCTTTCCTGCCTTAGCCACCTTATTTGATCACCATACCCTTGACTTTTCACTAAATTTTAGATATAAATCTTTTCTAATCTCAACTTCAAGCATCTTCACTATAATTTTTCTTATAGTTTCCACTTTGTACTCCAACTCCTACAATTTCTCTCCCACAGGAGAAATTTTGTTTAATTTATTCATATTACCTTTTCATTGTCCTTATCCTACTCAGTCCTCTTTTCTTACTTATAGAACTTAAAGTCTTAATCTCTCTTTTCCTTTAAATGCTTTCTTCATGTGGCACTATGATCCCTTCAACCTCTAATCTTGAAACTTGCAAAGTTGACAATGGCAGGACACAGCACTCATCCCTTTGGTTCTTTTCTCTTTTAGATTTTCATTCACTCTCTAGGCAAGTTCATCAAGCCCTAAAGCTTTAATTCAATTACTCCCAGATTTATTTTTCAAGCTCAGACGGGCTCTCTTGAACTCCAGAGGCTTTACCCAACTCCCTATTCAGGTATCTCTACTTGAGTATCTAACAGTCATTTCAAAATCAACATATCAAAAATGAGTACCTGATGGTCCTCCTCATTGTCAGTCTTCTTCCTTATCTTGATTAGTAGAAACTCTATTCTACCTCTTCCCAAGCCCCAAATCTGGGTTTATTCTTGACTTCTTTGCCTCACACGCTTTTCCCAATCTGTCAGCAAGTTTTGATGGCTGTACATTTAAGATAACTAGAGCTTTATAGCTTCTTATAGCCGCTATTTGCCCTGGTTTATTCACCTCCTCACTCCTGCCTCTAACTCGAGTCTATTGTGAGTACAGCAGCCATAGTGATTCTGTTAAAAATCCAGATCTGATCATGTCACTCCTCTAAATAAAACCTTCCATTTCTTCCCATCTCAGTTGCATAGAAACCAATGTTCTCACTGTCTAAAATTTCCTAGATTAGAGCTTCTGAAAGTGTTAGTGGTGAAGGACTATTTAATCATTTATGTATTTATTGTTTCCAAACCATGATGACCAAGACTTTTGTAAAATTAAGTAAAATTGACAGTATAAAATAAAGAAAAACAACATATAAGCCCCAATATTTCAATATCTAACCCTAATTTTGATAGACATTAAGTTACTCTGTTACTCTATCGAGTTTGTATGGATTTCTCAGTACTTACTCTTAATGTTTTTATGTCTATTTTCTTGTGATCAAAAACAAATTATCAATGGTCTACACACTGAGTGGTACTGCTTCAACAGGTCTGTCTTCCTCTTCCACCCAGATCTCTTATCCCATCATCCCCTCTCCTTTCCTTTATATCTAACTACACTTTTACGGATCAGTTCTCTGCATTTCAGGAACATTCTGCCTCAGGAAATTCAATCTTCTTTTCTCTCTCCCTAGTAAACTGCACAACTTGTTTCAACTACTTTTAGATATTTATTAAAATGTTAACTTCTGATCAGGTCATTCTTGGCCATCCTGTCTAGAAGTTATATTTTTTTCAACAATTTTTAAGACTATTGCTCAGATTATATTCTTTGCTAGTGTTTAAACTTTACCTGTACAAGGACCACTCATGTACTTAAACCTGAATTTTACCCCACATCTTTAAAATTAAAAATGTATATATTTCTTCTTCTATGATTAGATATAAGCTCTGTGCACAGGAATTTGTGTTAAATTATTGCTGTATTGTGAGCACTATAGTAGTGCCTGCATACAGCAGGGACTTGATCAACATTTTCAAATGAACGGTTATTAGTGGTTATTGAGATGCTCAAAGCCTTCTGAGTACAATGAGGCATTAAGCATTTACAAAGAAGTTTAAGCAAGTTTATTAACTTATAAAATATTTTTGTTTTATGTGTAATTGAAAGAAAAATTGATATCGTCAACAATTATAGTACTTGTCCCCAGTTGTGCTTTATGTAGAATTTGGAAGCTTTGCTTGTGAACTTCAGGGAAAAATAAAATAAACGTGTTTACGTGAAGTTATTTTTAATGTATACACTTGTTGTGGAGTAATAAAATGCAAAATTACCTGCAAGTACTACTGAACTCATAAAATATTTTTGTTGTGTATATTCTTAGTTATTTGCTATTAAAATCATCATCCTGAGGCATCTTCAGATGTCATTATTTTAAATTTCTTCATACTTTAAAATTTTGTGAGTCACTGATATGTGGCAGGAAAATAGTCACATTTTAATTGCTTAAAATTTATTATAGCAAAATTTAAGGAAATAAAACAAACAAAAAAAGTTGAACAAACTAAAAAACAATGACTTTTCTTGGATCTATCAGAGAATAGAGACACAGGACAAACAGCCACCCTGAAGTCTGGAGCAAGAGATAAATTCAGAGACTCACAGCCAAGATGAAATATTTACAGAGTCCACAAGAAAGAGAATGTTATTTATATTTTTTAAATGTTTTCTTTCGTAAAAGTTTTGGTTGAACCTTTATTCTTGAGGTTTTCAGCAGAGTATGGGGGTTTAGACTTACTTCAACTCAGGTATCAAAGAAGCAAGTAATTTTCTCTGTTTCTTTTGTAGCAGAGGGAAATGGTCTGAGCGGTTTAGATCCTCATGTTTGGAGGCTGAGTATAGGAAGGCATTGCAGTACTTTGAAGGATCAAAGTTGAATTTATGGTCTATTTTTCTTGAGTAGAAGTAAAGGCAAACAATGAGTTTTTTTAATTTTTTCATACAGGGCTATTATATTACCAGGATCCTGTAAACACAGATATTGCATTTTATTTAATTTACATTGTCTAACTTGAAGACCTTCAAGGCACGAAGTCTTCAAATATTTTTCTCACTTTATTTTCCATTGTAAAGTAGATATTTAATACAAACTTTGTTTTATTATATTCTTTCATTGATATTTCTTATGCCAGGCTCTATTACTAATTTTTTAATGGAATGTCATGATCACAGATTGGTAATAATTCATTCCTGGCAATGACTAAAATTAAGATATTGAGCAGAGAATTGGGTTTCAAATATAAGCTACACTTAGATACAACATTAAAAAGTTATTTAAAGACATCTGATCCTGAGGTAGCCTGAGTCACAGAGACTTGTACTAGTCCAGCCTAATAAGATTCAGGGTTATTTGAAAAGAGAATTTGAATAATAATTTGAAGATAAAATCAGGATTAAGGCTGAATGTATTGGCTCATACCCGTAATCCCAGCACTTTGGGAGGCTGAGGCAGGAGGTATGTTTAAAGCTAGTAGTTCTATACCAGCCTGGAAAAGAGGGCAAAACCTCATCTTTACAAAAAATAGAAAGTTAGCTGGGCATGGTGGTGTTTACCTATAACATCAGCTACTCAGGAGGCTGAGAAAGGAAGATCGCTTGAACCCAGAAGTTGGAGGATGCAGTGAGCCTTGATGGTGCCACTGCGATCTAGCCTGGGTGACAGAGGTAAACCTTATCTCAAAAAGTAAATAATAAGTAAAAATAATCAGCATTAGCCTATAATAGTCACTAGGAAAAAAATGAGAAGAAAGTCTACCTATTACTAATCAGATATGTATTATTGTTATTTTATCATATAGCAATACATTTTAATGTATGTTGGCTTATGTAAGACTTGAATTTTATAATTATAAATATCAAGTAATATTTACTATGTATTTAAGACTATATGGTCTGAACATCTACTTCTCTTCAAACAAATTAGTTACTTTTTTTAAATCTTCTTATAGAGAAAAACTCTGAAAGAACAGTAGAGATTGCAATATCAATGTTATGTAAAGCAGCTACATATTCTCATGGCTAGTAAGAGAAGGATTTTTAATGAACTCTCATTTTAAAATAATTTGTATTTACCTATAGAAGTTGGGTATGCACATGCAATAACAATAGTTAGCTTTCAAAATTAAGCAAAAAAAAAAACCACACACACACACACAAACGATCTTTTGTAAGACAGAGCTTGAGAGCCCTGTTAGTACCCATACATGAATGAATTTTGCATGATGATCAAGAAATTACTCTTCATTGGCAAAGCATGGTGGCTCATGCTCATAATCCCAGCACTTTGGGAACCTGAGGCAGGAGGATCACTTGAGACTAGAAGTTTGAGACTATGCTGAGCAACATAGTGAGACCCTATCTACAAAAAATTAAGAAAAAAAATTATTTGGAAGTGGTGGCACACACCTGTAGTCCCAGCTACTTGGGAGGCTGAGCTCAGGAGGTAGAGGCTGCAGTGAGCCATGATTGTGCCATTGCACTCCAGCCTGGGTAACAGAGTGAGACTCCAATAAAAAAAATTACTCTTTCGAGTAACACAATTCATATATGTGTATGTTCACACACACATTTATCTTTTATGTTGAGTGGAAGAGTAGATTCTGAGTTAAGAAAGGGAAGTGCTGGTTTGACAATCTAAACACTGTATAAATATTCTGCAAGCACAGGAATTAGAATACCTTTTGCACACAGTGATAAAAGCTGCAATCTGTCTTTTCACTGACCATGGGAATACCAATTTCACAAGGGATAAACCTGACCCATTATTGTGGAAAATATTTTTATTTCTTATCTATTAAAAGTTACATTGTGTTTTCAAAGTGCAAAAAAAAAATTAGAAGTATTCCATTCCTTTCTTTTTATAGGGTATGAGATGATTCATCCTGACGAGGTTTCCTGTTGAGCCTGAGTGGTTTTAATAAAAGAAGGAAATCGATGATTGACCACTGGGATATAATGGATTTGAAATGCTATATTTTAATGAGGCAGCAATAGGAGGCCATTAGAATAAAATGGATTGACCATCAACAGCATATAAAATAATTTATTAAACAAGCTGATGTGCAGATAATGGGGTCACTAAAAGTATTTTGTAAGAATATACAGAATATACAGAATAACTGAGAGTAGTTTTTTTGACAAGTTCTAAACTAAGAATTATTATCTTGCAAACAAAGAAACTCCTACAGTTTTTACCTTATATATAAGGACCTTTTGCCACCTTCAAACTCCATGCCTTGTGTAATTTATGACATAGTACAATGACAACTCGTACAATTTGGGTAACATCTGCAAATATATGTATACTAATGGAAGTATGATTCATATGAACTGCAGGAGATTTTAATTATTATCGGATATCAGTAAGTTGCTTATGTCTTGTCTTATGATCTGTCTCTGGTCTCTCACCTTTAACTTAATGCATGGCTTATGTAATATTACCTAATCCATATTACTTTTATAAGGTCAGAAATGACTCAGTAACCACAGAAAGATAGTTGACTCAAGAAATGAACAATTTTTGAGAAAGCTACAATCACTATCTGTAGAGCTAGTCATATTTAAAACATTAAGTATCCTCTTCATAAGTGTCCAGAGAAAAAACTACTCTTTTAATATTTCTAGATAATCTTCAGTTTTTAGAATCTAGGTTAAAATAAGGACTCAACCTACCACAGGCAAAAACTCTTAGTAAGATGAATTGAAACGTGATTAAAATTCAAAATATAACTAGAATTGCTTTGAAATTAATAGTTAAAGCTTTAGAGTGATATATTAAAAGCTTATCACTGTTAATCTTTAATGCATTCATTTTAATCATTATGTTAAGTCCATACATATGTCTCCAAGTGTATTTGGAGACATAAAATTTCAGCCTTCTGGGGTTACAAATGTTATTTTTATCTCTTTGGTTCACTCATCACTATCTTGGCTTAAGTTATGCACAAGTTAAATTTAAATACTCTTCTTTAGTAAAAACTCCTCTTGTTCATTTGCCTTCTTTTCTCTGTCATGGATTAGCAACACCAGAAAAATTGCATTCCTTTTCCATCAACTTGTTAGGCCTTTGCTTTAGATCTGATGGTCATTTTTTTCTCCTTTCATGTTGCGATGAATATATATAACATATACCTTCACACGTGTACCCTGAGAATAGTCAATAAAGTGAGTAGATAACTTTCTTTTAGTAAAGGTATATTACAAGAGAAGTTTTACTTCTTAAATAATGAAGAGATAATTAACTATTTTGTTATTTCCTAAAAAGCATATTAAAAACATAGCCCATATGCTTTTTATATGTAATTCATTTATGTAGAGAAAATAAACATTTTAATTAAGAATTCAAATAAAACAACCAATATAAATCTATAATATAGAAAGGCTGAGGCGGAGAGATCGCCGGAGCCCAGCAAGTCGAGACTGCGGTGGCCGGGAGCGGCCACTGCACTCCAGTCTGGGCGACAGAGTGAGACTCCAACTCAAAAACCAAACAAAACAAAACAAATTTTTACAACATTAAAGATTTTAAAAAATGTTTATATCCCTGGTTAAACACTGAATAACTGAGTTACCAAGTATTCTAAAAAAATGTTAATATATTTAATAATCTGATAAATGTTGAGATTTCAAAGATAGTGGTAACAACGTATTAAAGAAAACCTCTCTCACTTCTCTCTCTCTCTCTGTGTCTCTCTGCATATGTTAAATACAGTATAATAGTGTCCTATAATAGAAGAATGTACAGTGTGTCTACTGAAACCACTTCAGAGGGATACTTGATAGAAGAAAGTAGATTGAGAAAAGTCTCTTGAGGATGGCTAGAACATAATTTATGTGAGTTTTGACTGAAAAGTAAGAACATCTTCATTTTTATGTTAATAGATGCATTTACAGTCAAATAAATGTTGTTTAGTAACTATAACTGATTTGTTTTAATTCAGTTAAAACATAGCAAGCATGTTTTTAATCATACAAGTGAGAAATTTAATCAAAATATACTCCTCTGTCACTAAAGAATGGTAATTACTTAAAATTTAAACTATTTAAATAGATATTAAAGATAAATTCTTTTATTGGTTGTATATTAAGTTGCATCACATATGAGTAATCAGAACAGAATTTGACAGCCTGTATAAAAGCAAAATCCTAATGCAAATTAAGAAGAGAGTACTAAGGCAGAAAGATAATATATCACCTTTCTAGGGACTACTTGGCTCAGTAAGTTGTATCTCATCAAATAGCGATTGATAAATGGGTACTATAATTATATGGAATTTTCTTACTTTTAAATTATTTTATTATATTCTTCATTTTACTTTGCTTTTTTTTCCTCAAATGACAATGCACTACATATATAATACAATATAATATATACTAAGAATATTTTAAAAATGGAGTTGCTATAAAATAAGTACATTTTAGTAAAAATATTTAAAAATGTGTAAAGAGTGATAAGTTTCTTTCAGGTTACTATTTCTATTTCTTCACTTATAATATGACTTTTTCAAAGACTGTAACAATGGAAACATTTTTTATGAAATTAAAAATTATAGTCATTTTCATAACAAAATATGGCTCTTCCTTTTCATTATTCTGTCAGATTCTAGTAATAGACAAAGCTTCCAACTTCCTTTCAAGTCACGTTTTTTCCCACTTTTGTTTTTCAGCCTGATACAGGTGGGTTTCCTGAAGATAGGGCAAGTGTAAGATTAGCCTTTTTTCTTCCTTTGCCTTTTTTATCACCTTGGTCACTATAGTTCTTATTCTGCTGAGTTTGGATCAGGTAGAATCAGGTGATTCATCAAAGAGATAAGGAGAAAATGATAGCACATCAAACCACTAATAATATAAAATGGTAATTAGATATGCTTGTAGAGACACCAAAATACAAGTTGAGGTGTTTGATAATCCAGTCTGCAGAACTTTAAACAAAAAAAAAGGTATTTTACAAACATGAGGGTCTTTATTGTCGTTATTTTGTTTCTGAGACAAGATTTCACTCTGTCTCCTAGGCCGGAGTGTTAGTGGCACACTGCAGCACTGATCTACTACTAGGCTTAAGCAAGCCTTCTGCCTCAGTCTCCCAAATAACTGAGACTACAGGTGCACACCACCACATCTCGCTATTTTTTTTTTCTTTAGAGACAGGATCTCACTATTTTGCCCAGGCTCACCTCAAACTCCTGAACTCAAACCAGGCTCTCTCCTCGGCCTCCTAAAGTGCAGAAATTACAGATATGAGCCACTGCATCTGACCACAAACACCAGGCTTAAACTCACTTCTGTTGATTATACAATGGTAAGGCCATTAGAGATTTAAGAAGGAATTTTTGAGAATTTGTTTGGAGAAAATTGCAAAGTGAGCACTACTTTGCTCAAGAAGAAGTAGTAGTGTTTCTTCCTTTAAGTCAAAATAAATAAGTGTCCGTTGGAGTACTCAGAACCTCTGAAATCAAGAGTTCAGTGGACAAGTGCTTAACCTTTGCTGAAGAAATACATATGGAGAAGGATGCAAGAAAGTTGCGCTGCTGTTTGAGGATCAGCCTGTGTCTTTATTTGTTACTTAACATGATTTTAGAGCTTTTGAATATCTAGTACAACTCATTTTTTGGTTTAAGAACAATGGATGTGAAAACTATTTGCATATTCTTTACTCAGTTTAAGATGAATCTGAATCATTATTTTTTCCCTGACATTTTCTGGTCTATGCTAACTCCATAATTTTTTTTTTATGATATTACTTATGTCCTGGTATATTTGATTCAGAAGTCAATTCTCAATATTATGGGCTCCCAATTTATATTTTTATGCTTTAACAGATACATTTTAAGATGATATATAAAATAGGACTCCACATTTTTAATATACTAATGACCATTAATAATAAAGTAATGATCATTAATAATATATTAACACAAATTTTTTCTTTAACTGATCTCAACATTCTAACTAACCACATTCTTGAACATTAAAAAAAATGTTTACTAGATATTATGCAAGATATTTATTTAAAAACAAAATTAGCAGAATTCTGGGGTGATGATTATAAACTCCACCAGATACATGTAGCATAATAATGACCAAATGTGCCTTTAACCTGGCACTGGAGAAGGAGACACAATATATATAAATATGGAAAAATTCAATCTGATACTACCCTTCAACTTATCTTTACCAAGTCATTAGCTTCATTTCTTCTACTTCCTTTATCTTGCTTTCGGTACTAGCTTATTTCCCAATCCCCATATCAAAATGGTTTGGACTGAGCATCTGACAATCTTAAAGTTTCTCTGAACATTTAGAATGGTCTTTACTGCTCTGTCCTAGGGGATGGAACTGATAGACAATTCTTAGTATTTCTAAATAATGGTCATGCAAAAATTTATCTAGGCTACAAAGTCATCTATTTCACGCCTTTAGAATTTACTTTAGTTCTTCCATCTGTTGATACTGTACGGTTTATAAAGGTGTTTTTGTGTATCCTGACCAGTAACTGGGATCTCTTTCTGTCTTTTTTCTAATCCTTTCATGTCCTTTACTCTACCGGTTCTCCCTCTTTTTTTAGGTCTGTTTTGTATTCACTATCATTGTGACTTCTAGTTATAATAGGAAGTGAATTCTGTTTGTGTAACCAACCTTAACATTCCTTCCTGGATATTGTTTTTTTCAGGCAGCAAACCATTTATGTTTTGCTTATTGTTACATTCTTTAAATTCATTTGTAAATGAAATTTAGAAGATTGCTATTTCTTTTCCTAAAGTTTACCATCTGTAGAGAAACCTATAGAATGCAAGCTACTTTTGTCTCTTGTAGATTTGAACCCACTTATTTATAGCAGACTGTGCCTAAAATTGGCACGCTACATGATTATGTTTGTATGTTAGTCATGTAGTTTGAAGGCAAAATTGTTAACTGTGAAATCATTCTGATTGAAGTTCAGAATGAATTTTGAAATTACTCAACATCTATTTAAAAAGTAATATTTTTATAAAATGCAAATGAAATGATATCTTAGCAAAATGTATTTTTAAGGTGTATATTAAATTGAAACAAAACCTTTAAATTTATTTGTTCTTTATTTCTTATGCAAATTGAAATCTATATTGTTCTAAAAATGCATATACATGATTATATCTGTTGTCTATCTACAAAAGTGTTCACTCCTCACTTATTTCTTTTTTTCTAAAATCCTAAGAACAAATTAATTAAAGGAAGTATGACACAGAAATTTTCTCAGTAATTGTTTTTAATATATCAATCTATGTCTTGTAACTGACAAACACTAAGGCATTGTCAAATACTTTGAAAATAATCTAGCTAGTGTTAAATTAGCATTATTTAAATCTAGCCAAATTTTTATTTAGATTTTATGATATAATATTTTTCTTGTTATCTAAAAATATAAAACTTGCAATACAGAAAAAAGACTATAATAAAAAAGAAAATATTAATAGCCCATGAGAGTTGTCTACTAAATACAAATCATTTCTAAGTTATGTATGTGTATATATACACACACTCACATACAGAGTAATAATCAAAGTTATAAAAGAAAATGTATTAGGTGTTGTAAAGTTTATTAAATTAGAGGTTGGAAGTAAGGAATGTGTGGTACAGGAAGGTAATGAATATCTTTGTCTAATATAATTTTGCTATGTTTTAATTAACTTACTAGAACATGTATGGGGGATCCCATAATACTGGAATTTATTTATAAAAAATGGTGTATTCTTACATGTTTCAAACTCTGTCACCTTCAAAGTACTGTCTGTTTAATGTAATAAACATATCAAGACACTTTTTCCACTGCTCAAAACAGTTTTTGAATTCATTGATTTTGATGCCTTTTTGGTGTTTCTGCCATTTTTTGTTTCACCTCCCCCATATCAACAAAATGTCTCCCTTTTGAGACTTTTTTTTCATCCGGGGGAAAAAAGTTGTTCAGGGTGAGATTGAGTGAATAGGGAGGATGTGACACAAGAGTCATGCCATTTTGTTCAAAAACTGCTGAATACTCAAGTGTAGTGCGGGCAGGTGAGCTTGTAAATCACCCATTGTGAAATGAGCAACGGAATTGAAAGACACTCCAAAAAAAATTCACTGAGGCCATACATAGACTGTCACAACAAAACTAGTTGGTACACTGATGTCAATGGCTTCCTAGAACATTTACCTAGTAGTGGATGAAGCCTGTATTACAAGGGGCCCACTCTCCAAAAACTAGTTGCAGTTTTTCTGGGGGATCCTCTCTCGTATGATTTATAATATGATCTTAAAAATCAGTTTTCATGATGCAACTGTATTGTGTTGAATTTTCATGAATTTTTGAATATTTGAAACTTGCAAATGTTTAATAAAATACCTATTACTTATATTCTAATGATATGAAATATTACATAAAATTTTATTATAATCCATTTTAGTTGCTTGCTTTTACTTATAATTCTTGATATAAATGTAATTGATAGCATAATTAGTAAGAAATAAATCTCATTTTAATTTTTTCATGGTTCGACTTATAGCAGAATAACTTTTTCTTATTTATTTACATCAACCAATGCATTAAAGTTCTAACAGTAACCAATAAACATGTTTCCTGATCACACTAGCTAATTGTTTTTGTGAGTGTTCTCAGGAACAAATAATTATTACTAAAGGAGAAAAAGTTTCTCAAATATTCAAATCAATCCCTGTTAAATGAATCATAAAAACTCTCTATTTGTGCTAAATTTATCATTAAACCCTAAATCAGAGTGTGTAGCTTTGTTTTCAATATTACTCTAATATTTTTGAAGTTGACTTCCCTTTTCTTATTTTATTATAAGAATTGTTGGAGGATTTCTGGCAAAATGGTAATGAAACAGGTCAAACTATGAGAGTCTCTGCAAAAGCAAGTGTCCATAAAGACTCTCTGCATAAGTGAGTGTGTGCCAGTGGGTGAGTGAAAGTTCATCTGAAGGGAGATTCGGGTTCATGCACCTGGAGTTCTCCACCGGAGGTGACTGCAACCCCCACCACCCTAAGATTGGAGGCCCCAGGATGCAGGGTTGTCTGCTGTTCTAGAGGCTGTCCTGAAAAGAGGCAGCGTTAAGCAACTGATCCTCACCACCTGGCACCCAGCTCACACCGTCACCTGTGACAGCAGAGCAACACAATCCCCAGGATCAGTGGAGAGGGCACCCAAGAAGAAATGCCGACCAGAAGCATTTTCTCTGTCCTGCGACCAGGCAGAGATCTGCATTACCCTGCCCAGCTCAGCCCAGCCTCCAACCTGGGACCTAGACGTTATCACCTCATCAAACTCGAAGAGACAGATGTGCCTCCTCCATGCTGGAATAGGCACAGACACATCAGATCTGAGTAGAGGGAGGTGGCAGCAGTGGCAGCAAGTCAGGTGAGTCCAGATCTGAGCCACCCTTCTCCCACAGTAGTCCATGGGGCATCTGACCCATGCTGAGAGCAATCCTATCAACCTGAGCTGAGAGCAGAGGGGAGGGGCTGGAGACCACAGCTGAAAGGAAGTTGGAGTTACAGGAATAACCTCAGAGTGAGATATTTGTTTGTTTATCTTGTTTGGTTTTTTTTGTTTGTTTTGATTTTTTGTTTGTTTGTTGTTTAGCTTTTCTCCTTCTTCTCTCTCTTTGATTGTTTTGGTACTTGCTTTTTTTCTGTTATTTTAATGCTTTTTTTTTTTTAGCCTTCCTGATCGTGTATGGATATTTCTGAGGTAGAGTGCATCAATAGGGTTTTTTTTGTGTGTGTGTGTTTTTTTGTCAGTTTTTGTATTTGTATGACTGTATTTTAAAAAAAATTTTTTCTATCTTTGTTTCTCTTTTCATTTGTTAGTATATCTATCAATTTTTTCTCTTCTTCTCTATCTCTTCCTTTCTCTCATTGTCCTCCTTCCTTTTTCCAGTCTTTTCCTTTTTCTTACCTCATTTTGCTTTCAGAGGGCAAATCTATACTCCCACTGCATGGACAGATTGTAAAGCTGTGAGAGTGGGTTCTAGGGTCCCACACACCTATCAGCAGACACTGGGATCTGCAGACAGTTTCTGAATCACAGCTATCCCCTCAATTAAATCTCAGAACTGCAAAAAATACAACTTCCTGACCACAGTCTAGCTTCAGAATTGACCAAAGCCAGAAGATCTACATAAAGAAGAATAGGAGATTGAGCAAAGAGAAGTAAAAGCTACCCTCCCCCATCCCTTAACAGCAGAATTAAAGAAGTTAAAAAAGGGGAGGGGGAGAAATCTACATAAATGAAGAAAAACTAAAGGAAAAATATGACTCTCAGACAAACCCCTGAGAGATCAACCACTGAGAATACAGACTTCGGAATGCAAACAATGAAGAATCCCCAGAATGACTGGTTTCAAACCACAAACACAGATATCAAGATATTAATAGAGAGAATAAATAGAATTTGGAGAGACAAGAGGAAAGAATGAAGGAGTTGATAACTGAGATAACAGCAATAAAGAAGACAGTGAATTAAATAAATAACAAACTGATAAGCATGGAAAGCAGAATTAACCAAGCAGAAGAAAAAATCTCAGAGCTTGAGGATGAAAATATGGAACTAACCCTAACTGTTAAAAATATAAAAAAGCAGCTTTGAAAGACAGAACAAAACCTCTAAGAGATGAGTGGTTATTTTAAGAGGCCAGCCCTAAGATTAATTGGAATTCCTGAGGTAGATAGACAGAGACCACCCTGGGACAAATATTTCATGAAATTATCCAAGAAAATTCTCTCATCTCATCAGTGGCGTGACTGTTCAAACACAAGAGATTCAGAAAACCCCTGCAAGACAACAAATGAAAAGACCTATTCCTAGACACATGGTAATTCATCTACACAAAGAAGGTATAAAAGAAAAAATCATAAAGGCAGCAAGAGAGACAGGTCAGACTACCTACTGGGGAAGACCAGTTAGAATAGCAGCAGACTTATCTACAGAAACTCTTTAGGATAGGAGAGCTTGGAGCCCAATCTTCAAAGTTCTCAAATATAAAAAATTTCAGCCAAGAATTACCTACCCAGTTAAGCTAAGCTTCATTAGTGATGGAGAATTAAAATCTCTCCCAGACGTTCAATCCCTGAGAGCTTACTCTTCCTCCAGAACAACTCTATAAGAAACACTTAAGAAAGTATTAAACACAGAAAAAAGGAAAAAAAGAATGACAACGCCCTTCACAAGAATGCAGGAAGAAGATTGAAGACACACATGAATCAAACAAAAAATAAAAGGAAAGACAAGAAACAAATAAACAAACAAACAGTTGCATAACTACAAACTCTATAAGAACCTCATGACAGGGATAAACTTTTACATCTCAATAATTAGCCTGAATGAGAATGGACTAAATGTACCACTGAAATACACAGAATGGCAAAATGGATAAAATATCATAAGTCTACAATATTTGTCTCCAAGAGACTGGTCTTGCTAGAAAGGACACACACAGGCTCAAAGTAAGAGAATGAGAAACAAAATTTCAGATGAATGGAACACACAAAAGCAGTAGTTGCAATCCTAGCATCAGACAAAATATACTTTAACCTATCAAAAATTAAAAAAAATACAGAAGGTCACTACATAATGATAAAAGGTTCAATCCATTAACAAGAAGTATCCATCCTAAACATATATGCACCTAACATAGGAGCACCAACTTTTATAAAGCAGCTTCTAAGCAAACTTAAAAAAGATATTGACTCTAACACTATCATAACTGGGGACTTAAATACCCCACTCACAATCCTAGACAGATCATCAAGACAAAAAGTCAGCAAGGAGATCCGGAACCTCACCGTGACACTTAACCAAATGAACTTAATTGATACCTACAGAACACTCCACCAACAACCGTGGAATATATGTTCTACTCATCACCACATGGATGTACTCTAAGATTGACCACAGCCTCAGCCGTAAAGCAAGCATAAACTAATTTCATAAGATAGAAATTCTGCCATGCACCTTCTCAGACCACAGCAGAATAAAAATAAATGTAAACACCAACAAAGTCCCCCTAAAACCCACACAGACATGGACACTAAATAGCATGATGTGAAACAACTCCCAGGTCAATTTGGAAATCAAAGCAGAGATTAAAAGATACCTGGGAACAAATGAAAATGAAGAAACATCTTCCAAAATCTCTGGGATGCCATGAAAACAGTACTCAGAGGGGAATTCATACCTCTATTAGCAAACATGAGGAAAATGGAAAGATCACAAGTTAGCTGCCTAACAAATCACCTAGTGAAGCTGGAAAAGCCAGACCTACAAAACTCTAACTTCAGCAGAAGAATCCAGATCACCAAAATAAAAGCCCAAATTTGGGACATAGAAGATGAAAATATATTACAAAATAATCAACAAAACAAAAAAGCTGGTTGTTTGAAAGAATAAACAAGACTGATGGACCCCTAGCTAGACTGACCAAAGAGAGAGAGAGAGAGAGAGAGAGAGAGAGAGAGAGAAAGAGAGAGAGAGAAAGCCAAAATAATCACAATCAGAGATGCAAAAGATCAAGTCACAATGGACCCCCCAAAATACAAAAGATTATCAGAGACTACTACATATATCTGCATGGAAACAAACTTGAAAACCTAAAGGAAATGGAGAACTTTCTGAAACATACAACTTCCCCAGGTTGAAATAAGAAGAAATTGAGACTCTAAATAGACCAATAACAATCCATCAAACTGACTATGTCATAAGAAAATTGCCCACAAACAAACAAACAAACAAAAAAACCCTGGCACAGATGACTTCCCAGCAGAATTCTACAAAACCTACAAGGAGAAACTGATACCAATCCTATTGAAAATTTTCCAGGTAATTGAAAAAGATGAAACTCTTCCCCACATCATTTTATGAAGCTAACATCACCCAAGTCAGGTACAGATCTAACAAAGAAAAAGAACCTCAGGCTAATATTCTAGATGAACATAGATGCTAAAATTCTCAACAAGATCCTAGCAAACTGGATCCAGCAACACATCTCAAAAATCATACACCATGATCAAGTAATCTTCATCCCTGGGATGCAGGTCTGACTCAACATTTGCAAGACCATAAACATAATTAAACACATCAACAGATGTGAAAACAAAAACCACATGATTATGTCATTAGATGCAGAAAAAAACTTCAGTAAAATTCAACACTGCTTCTTGATAAAAACCTTCGAACATCTAGGTATAGATGGAACATACCTCAAATTAGTAAGAGTCATCTACGAGAAATTCACAGCCAGCATACTGCTAAACAGACAGAAATTGGAAGCATTTCCTCTGAAAACCAGAACAAGACAAGGATGCCCATTCTCACCCCTCCTTTTCAACATCGTTTTGGAAGTCTTAGCTAGAGCAATCAGACAAGAAAAGGAGATCAGGGGTATCCAAATAGGAAAAGAGGACGTCAAGTTATTCCTCTTTTCAGACAACATGATTCTATACCTTGAAAATCCAAGAGAATCTGTCAAAATCCTCCTTTCACTGATAAAGGACTTAGGCAAAGTCTCAGGATATAAAATAAATGTGGAAAAGACAGTCGCATTTCTACACATCAACAATAAACAAAACCCAAATGAAAACTACTATCCCTTTCACTATAGCCACACACACACACACACACACACAAACACACACACACACACACACACACACACACATACACACACACACAAATGAAATACCTGGGCATCTTCCTAACCAGAGACGTGAAAGAACTTTACAATGAAAACTACAAAACAGTGCTCAAATAAATTAAAGATAACACAAACAAATGGAAAAATATCACATGCTTATGAATTAGAAGAATCAACATTGTTAAGATGTCCATTCTACCCAATACAATCTACAGATTTAATGTAATACCCACTAAATTACCAGTAGTGGCTGGGTGTGGTGGCTCAGGTCTGTAATTTAGGGGCTCAAGCCTGCATTGTGGGGGGCCAAGGCGAGAGGATTACCTGAGCCTGCAGATTTGATACAAGCCTGGACAACATGGTGAGACCTCATCTCTACCATAAATTTAAAAATTAGCCAGTCTTGGTAGCATGTGCCTGTAGTTCCAGCTGCTTGAAAGGTTGAGACGGAAGGATCATGAAAGCCCAGCATGTTGATGCTGGGGTGGCCATGGTGTGCCACACCACTCCAGCCTGGGTGGCGGAATGAGACTCCAACTCAAAAAGAAAAAAAAAAAATTACCAGCAGCATTCTTCTCAGACCAGGAAAGGACAATACAGGAATTCATATGGAAATAAAAATGATCACAAGTAGTCAAAACAACCTCAGAAAAAAAAAATTGGGAAATATCACACTCCCAGACTTTAAACTTTATTATAAAGCTACAATAATCAAAACAGCCTGGTATTGATACAAGAACAGGCATATAGACCAATGGAAAAGGATAGAGATTCCAGAAGTAAAACCTCACTTCCTCAACCAACTCATCTTCGATAAAGCCTCCACAACCAACCACTGGGGAGAGGAGAACCTGTTCAACAAATAGTGCTGAAAAAACTGGCTGACCACATGCAGAAGATTAAACAAGACCTTTACCTATCACCATACACAAAAATCAATGCTAAATGGATCAAAGACTGAAACAAAATCTCAAACTGTAAGAACCTTGGAAAATGCAGGAGACACCCTTGTGGAAACTGGAACTGGCAACCAATTCCTGATCAAAACCCCAAGTGCCCATGTCATAAGAGATAAGATATAGAAGTGGGACCTTATCAAACTGACAAACGACTGCAAAGCTAAGGAAACCAAGAAGAGAGCAAGGAAACAGCCCACAGACTGGGAAAAAATATTTGCCTAATGTATGTCTGACAAACACCTAACATCTATAATCTACAAGGAACTCAAAAGTGCTGAAAAGAAAGAAAGAAAGAAAAAAGCCCCATTACAAAGTGGGCAAAAGGTATGAATAAACACTTTTCAAAAGAAGAAATAGGAGCAGTCAACAGATGCATGAAAACATGCTCAGCCTCACTAGTCAACAAAGAATGCAAATTAAAACCACACTGAGATACCACCTAACTCTAGTCAGGAAGGCCATCATCAATAACTTATAAAACAACAGATGCTGGGGAGATGCAGGGAAAAGGGAACACTTCTATGCTGTTGCTGGAAGTGTACACTAATACAACCTCTGTGTAATACAGTTTGGTGATTCCTAAAGGATCTAAAAATTGACCTTCCACACAACCCCACAAATCCCCTACTGGGAATATACCTGGAGAAACTCAAATCACTCTATGAAAAAGATACTTGCACACATATGTTTATTGCAGTGTTGTTCACAATAACAAAAACATGGAACCAACCATGCTGCCCATCATAAAAGAACTGGATAAAAATGTGGTACATATACATGATGGAATATTATGTAGTCATAAAGAAGGACACAATTATGAACTTCACACCAACTTGGATGGACTTAAAGTCTATAATACTAAGTGATCTATATCAGAAACATGAGTATCACATGTTCTCACTCATAAGCGGACCTTGAACAATTATCATAATACCATAAGAAAAGTATTAACAGTAGTGGGAAACTGCAGGGGGCCAGGGGAGAGGAGGGATTGGCAGTAGTGAGAATCTGCTGGGGGAGGAGGTCACACTTTATTAACAAGTATACTTACATAATGAACATTTGTATATCTAAACTTGAATTGTAACCTACATCTTCAAAATAAAAATAATTTAAAAAGGAAAAATAAACAAATAAAGAAGAACAAAGTAAATCAATCATTTATGGCAATAATAAAACCAGAATTGTTTGAATCTGTAGCATTGCTTTTACTAGTTTTTCCAGAACATAATTGAAGGCAGGAAACATAGCAAGTGAAATCACTGTGAATCACACCTAGAAAAGATGGGTACCTAAGTATATTTAACATTGATTTTCTTTAGTGTTTTTTTTTTTTAACAAAAGGAACAATATGTATAGACATGTGGGTTATTTATTGTATTTAGAAATGCTTATCTATGTTTCTTTCTTTTCCTATCAGGAGAAAATATGTTGCCAAAAAAAAAAAAAGAAAGTAAAATTTACTTAACTCAAAAGAAAACTTGGGGGCCATTACTGGATCTTTAAAAAATGTCTGTGTTCATAAGATGAAACAAGAATAAAAATATTACTTCCTCATTCCTTGAGCGGTGTCTTTCAATATAAATTTCATTCTCCTTGGCCATATAGAAAAAAGCTAAAATTTTGTGCGAAAGATTTTCACAATTTGAAGACATTGACAACAGAAACTTAGGCAAACATAGACTTCTCCAGATGACTAATCAATTAGACAAAACCTTGGTTTATTTATTTATTTTTGTTTGTTTCTCTTAAAACAGAGACAATAATAGAGGTTACAGACACAGTACATTTCCTACATACAAACCTTCAAATTGGGAACTTTCAAAGATGTAAACGTAAAATTGCATGTTTAATAGGCCATGTGTCTGGCATACATTGTTACGTGTGTACAAGGTACTGTATTGTAAGATTTAAAATGTTTTATTTTTTGTGTTTGTTTTTTATGTATTATTTGTGTGAAAAGTATTATAAACCTATTGCAGTACAGTACTATATAGCCAATTGTTAGCTGGATACCTATGCTAACTCTGTTGGACTTATGTACAAATTGGACTTTTGAACGTACTCTAGGAATGGAAGTCATTCACATGTAGGGGACATTGTATCTGCAAATTTCAGCAAACAATATGACTTGTTGATAGAAGAAAACCTAAACTCAACTATATTTTAAGATGGGGTATCATTTGTTCATTTTATAATCTTCTGTTTATCTACTATGAAAGCTAGGCATTCTGCAGCACTGCAGAATAAATTGGTTTTTTTTGCAGACAAATTACCAGTGTGACCTGGTCTTGCCCTGTTGCACAATGCTTCATATACAAATGAATAGCTTTTGAAAGAAAACAAGAACACTGAAAATATTTCATTAATATTCTAGTTGGTAATATCAGTGTTAAAGTCACCAATCACTTTGCTTACTGAAAGTAAGTGAGTTCTATTTCAAAAGGCATCTAATCCAAATTCAAATGCATACATCAAAACTTCAATTCTGTTGGCTATATATGTGTGTATACATATATGTATATATGTATACACACACATATATGTGTATATATATATAAAACATAAAATAATTTCATTTTCTTATTACAACATTGCATTTGAATAATCAGTATCATTTTATCTATGGGCCAGAGAACAAAACATTAAACTATGATTACTTTCAGGTTGTAAGGCTTGGCTTCAATAATAGGAGGCTAGATAGTATGTGGATAAAATATCCACTGGTGAAACTGTGGTGTAGAAGAAAAGCCACCAACAACACAAATGATTAACGACTGACGTAATTTTTGTACTCCAAAATTTGGTTAAATAAAATGTTATATATATAAATCTAATTTTTAATTAATATATATTAAAAAATTAAAAATTTCTCCAGCCATCTAACTGCTGACCAAGTGAGTGTTGGAGTCCCAAAACTTTAAACTGTAACTCTAACATTTCTTACTAATTCCTTATAATGGTCAAATTTTCTTATTGAGCAAATCCCCAATAAGCAGATTAATTACCTGAAGTCAATCTGAGTTACTAACTCTGTTGGACTTATGTACAAATTGGACTTTTGAATGCACTCTAGGAATGGAAGTCATTCACACATAGGGGCATTTCCATACTTCCAAATAATTAATTTTTATTTTTATTTTTATTAATGTACAGTATCTCAAGCAACATCCTAGACTCAGAGTTAGGCAAAAGCCAAGAGCATCTAGTTTTATCATCTCATTTTGAAAATGAGAAAAGATTTTCCAGACAAATTAATATTAAGTAGAATGACTACTTAATATTAGTCATATAAAATGTCCCAAAATTAGGATGAGGTCCAGGAATTGGAATTAAGTAAATATACTTGAGCATTTATGTTGTCACATAAGATGTGACAATTAAAAAATAAACAACATTGAAAAGAGTATAATAAAATAACAATCATCTGTATTTTTCCATCTTTATTAAAAATAGTCAACACCTAGGCATATTTACTACTATCTTTACAGAAATGTCTTATGTTGCATTTAAAAAATACAAACTAGCCGGGCTCGGTGGCGCAGCCTGTAATCCCGTGCCTTTGGGAAGCTGAGGTGAGTGGATTGCCTGAGCCCGCGGGTTCGAGACCCGCCTGGGCAGCGAGACCTCATCTCTACAATAAATCAAAAAATCAGCTGGGCGTGGTAGCGCATACCTGTAATTCTGGCTACTCGGAAGGCTGAGGCGGAAGGATCCCCGGAGCCCAGCAGGTCGAGGCTGCGGTGGCCAGGAGTGGCCACTGCACTCCAGTCTGGGTGACAGAGTGAGACTCCAACTCAAAAAATAAAAAATAAAAAATAAAAATAAAAAATACAAACTATCACAAAGATAGACGTATAAAGGAGTTTTCTCAAAACTCATCATCAGAAAGTTATCATTCAAGTATTTGAAAAACAATCATTAACACTATTGATTACTGTGTATTCACTAGGCATAATTTCATGCACATAGGAAAATAGGAAAACAAGACAGAAAATTTAAAAAAAATTCTCTATTCTTATAAATTAAAAATTATGTATAACAATAATGATACAATGTATGATATTTACTGCTGAGTTAAAAATTATCCTAAAATTTACTAGCTTAAAACAACAAACAATTTAAGCAACAAATATGCAAAACCACAAAGGCATTATTTCCTGAGTTCCGGGGTCAAGAATCTGGATGTGGTTTACCTTTATCCTCTAACTCAAGGTCACCCATGAGGCTGCAGTTAAGGTACAGTTGTGACTGTAGTCTTCTCAAGGCTTGACTTTACAGAAGATCCACTTCTAAACTCACTCACGGGAATGTGGGCAGGCATCATGTTCTCAGCATTTGGTAACCTAAGGCAATAGTCCCTTGCCACATGTACTTCTCTGTAGGACCATTCCCAAAATAGCAGTTTGCTTCCTTTAAAATGAAGGCAAGTGACAGTTTTTGAAGCAAAACCCAGAAGTAAGGGAAGTCACCGACGTTTTTGCTGCATTCTATTTAGTAGAAGTATATTTCCCCATACTCTAGGGGGAAAGATCGTGCAAGAGTATGAATTTCAGGAGGTTGTTGGAAGGAGGGAATCAATGGAAGTCATTTTATAAATTGCTTGGCACAGAATATTTAGACAATGATAAATACAGTGCAACAATTAGAATGAGGAAGATCAGGACATTGAGAGTACTTGGAGATGAGGAGGAAGTTTACCTGTAAATTTAAATGAGGCTAGCCTTTGTTCAGAAATTGGTCTTTGAAAGAGAAACTGAAAAGGTGATATCAATGTCACTTTGGAAAGAGCAATATAAGAAATATAACCTGTTCAAAGGCTCTGAAATGGAACAATATCTCATGCATCGTGAAATCAACAAATGTGGCTGATCAAAATCTTCTGATTGTCTGATGCTTCATTTTCTACCATTCTCTTTCTTGTTCATCTAGCTCCCTTTACATCTGATTTAAAGCTATTGATGGTTTTAAGCAGATGAGTACCTGCTCCAGCTTGCTATGTTGTTTTGCATGTTGCTTTGCTAGTAGACGAACAATGTGATTTTGTGCTTTGCTGCACAGTGGCAGCAAAGTGTAACTAGAGAATTAGATCTAACCAGTGTTGGGATTTTACTGATTATAAGGTGTCTTACTGTGGAATTCTTTTAATGTATTCCATTTGGATTATTTTCTGCATCTTGAATTTGTATAGTCATTTTCCTTTCCAGATTTGGGAAGTTTCTGATCAATATTTATTTAAATAAGTTGTATGCCCCTTGGCTTTTTTGTTTTATGTCCAAAACTTTCACAGTGGCTATATTGGTTTGTTTGATGTGTCTCATAGATCGTTTTAAGTTTTATTCATTCTTGTTTATCATTATTTTTTGTCCTCTGACTAGGTAATTTCAAATGATCTGTCTTTGAATTTTCTGACTCTCCCCTCTGTTTGCTCAAATATGTTGCTAAAATCCTCTAGTAAAATTTTTCAATATAATTTTTGCATTTTTCAGTTCCAAAATGTGTTTTTAATAGATATACTTTGTTGAAGTGCTTATTTTGTTCATGGCGAGTATCTTTATGATAATTATTTTGAATTATTTCTCTGATAATTTATATACCTATTTCCTTAGGGTCAGTTTCTAGACATTTATTTTTGTCTTTGGTTGGTCCTTTTTGCCTCTTTCTTTGTGATCTTTAAACTTTAATGTTGATATCAGTGCATTTGAGAATACAGTCACCTCCCCCAGGTTTTATGGACTCACTTTTGTAAAGGACAAGAACTTCAACAATCAATCTGGATGGAGAATCTGGGGCTTCTCAAACTTTTTCTGTGTATGTGGTTTCTCTAGACTTTTGCATGTGGTGTTCTAATTAAAGGGATTTGTTGCTTTCTGTTTTCAGAACCTTGTAATCTGCTTTTGTTGGTGTCTATGTGGTGCACTGAAAGCTCTTTGGTACAGTGACAAGCTGACCCACTTCTCTGTTTTCTCAGCAACCTCCTGGCAGCTTCCCATCAGTGCCCCAAGGCAGACCACACAGTTATCTCCTTGGGAAGTCCTCTGATAACCCAGATTATCTACTTTCTCTCTCTCACTCTAAGAGATGTGTGAGGTAATACAGAAGTCAATCCCTTCAGATCACTCTCAGAAACATGAGGATGTTGGAGGCATGCTGAATTCCTTTCCTCCCTCCCAGAAGAGAAGTTTAAAGCTATACATTCTCTTCCAGTTGCTCAAAGCCATGCTGGCAACATTTAAGTCACCTGCCTTTTTCTTTCATTGTCAGCAGCATCTAGGCCCTCAGCCTGTTCCAATTCTATCAGTGCTGTGAGTGAGGAGTGAGAAGAGACTGAAACAAGCTCCTCAGGCAGGATTTAGAAAAGTTGGAATATTCCAATCCCTCTTTCTCCCTCAAGAAAGAAATCATAGACCAGGGCTATACCTCTTGGCACTGACTTGCTAAGGGTTGGTGAACAGACTGACAAAGGTAAAATAAAATTGTTCTTTTCTATTTCAGAGTGACTGTTTTCAGCTTTGTGCTCTGGGTACTACAACTTCTTAACTTGCCTTGGGTACTACAACTTCTTAACTGAATTATGGAAATCTTAAGAAGGTATTATGGTATATATATTGCTGTTAAATCACTGTTTCTGTGAGTGACAGAGGTTGAGACTTGCTATTCTTTTATCTTGCTGACCCAAATAGTCTTTCATAATCTTCATTTCATCATCTGTTAAATAAAATCTGCTGAGACTTTCAGAAAGCCTTTCTTGATTCATAGTCTATTTTTGCTGTTAATCTCTATGGTCCTGTAGCATCTGCATCATATTTTTACTATAGCCAAAATAACTATACGATTTATCTTCTAAACTATAACACTTTTGAGAATAAATGGAGGTGTCACTTATGAATGTTGAGAATAGAGTTTTTATCAACTAAATTTAACTGAAGATAACCCCTAATTCTCATTTTATTTTATCTTTGAAAAATAATAATAATTTATTAAAAAACAAATATTGTGGGCAATCCCTTTGGGTCCTCTCCCACTGTGGGAGCTTTTCTGTCCTCTCAATAATCTTGTTTCTCAGAAATAAAGAAAGAAAGAGAGAGAGAGAAAGAGAGAAAGAAAGAAAGAAATATTGTTATGGAGTACCCCAACTTGGGTTCTCAAGAGTCTACTCTCTAATCAGAGGAAATCAAATTTTTGTGCTAAACAACTACTAAACTATCTGGTATAGAAGAAAGTTGTGAGGGCTATAATAAGGGTACATTAATAAAAGCTATATTTTACACAAAAAATTCATTATTGATTTTTGATTGTATTATGTAATTATTTGAACAAATCACCATAGAACCAGTGGATAGGTAGTGAGATATTTTCTGAAATTATGGCTCTGAAAAGAGGAAACCATACTCTGATGTTACCTGTGTGAACTTGGAAAAGTTTCCCATTCTCATTCTAGATTTTCCTACATTTATATTTAAAAGCCTACTTCACTGGATTATTGACAGGATTGAGAAAGTTCTTAGCACAATGTCTTAAACAAAGTAGGCTCTAAATTAATGTAGGCAACGCTTCCCTTCTTTGTGGTACTAATGTCATATAAAACCTTAAAAAAAGGAAAGTTACTTTCTGGTTTCTGACAAACTAGAAAACAATAAATCTTTTCTGTGCTTTGACAACAGTAAATCAGAAGACAAATGCATGGAGTTAGCTATAAATGAAACTTTATAGAAAAGATCAATGGTTGCAATTAATAAAAGGATGATAACCAACCTTACTCTTATCTTTTAAGGTGATGGTCATTCTTTAATATGCGTCTTTTTTAAAAAAAGGGAAATAAGATAAGGCCTTCAACCTTATCTGTGTCATTAAATTGCAGGGATTTTTCCTCTAGGTACTTCAGAGACTATTTCCTCTCCTTCTCATTACTTAATCAGTTAAATACAGGTGACTTCCACATAAATTGTGTTCTAAGATGGCAAGATTTGAAATTTGTGTCATGTGTTTTATAATAAAATAGAGACTAATAGCAAAATAAAATAAATATTTAAATACACCTGGGAAACGAAGTCCAAGGAAAGCTAAATAAACTAAAAATAACTATGAATCATGTAAATGTAACTATAATATCTTTGAGGAATTAATAAGAGGAAATAAATAGCATTGCTAGACAAAATACCAATGTTATGCCATAGGCAGGGTAAATATATGTTCCATATTTCCAGGATACTTTTTATTTCATACAATGTAATATTAGTCAATGTAAAGAATGTAATTTAATGATGTTCTATTTTCTGCACTTATAAAGCTTCTGTGTAAATAAATGTTATCAGAATTTTATATGAATTTTTGGCTTACATGGGATTATCATTATACATATGCTTATCCCTATGGTTTTGGTTTTCTTTAAAAGTTAATTCTTCCTTACTTGCATTATAGTTTATACTTAGCCAAATGTTTCTTTTCTGCTTTATTAAGATAGAGGTGATAAATGAAAATTACGTGTATTCAACATTTTGATACATTAATACCTTATGGAATAATTACCACAGTCGAAGTAACTAACATATCTATTACCTTATATTGTTCTCTTAGGTAGAGAGTCTACTTAAGAGCTTCTCTTTTTTTGCAAACGACATATGCACAACACATTATTAACTGTAGTCTCTATTCTGTATATTATAGCTCAAGAACTTACTCATTTTGTAACTAAAAATGTGTTAATATGTGTACTCTTTAACCAATACCTTTCCTTCTTCCCCTCTCCTCATCCCTGGTAATTACCCTTCTAATCTATGAGTGTAAAGTGTTTAGATTCCACATATATATGAGATCATGCAATATTTTCTTTTTTTCTAGCTTATATTACTTAGCATAGTGCCCTCAAGCTGCATCCATGTTGTCACAAATGCAAGAATTTCTTCTTTTTTAAAGCTACATAATATATTCTATATATCTAATATATTCTAATAAATATTATAATATTCTATCATATATGTATATATGTGTATATATGTATATATGTGTATATATGTATATATGTTGTGATATAATATTACACCTGAACTATAGAATTATATTCACTTGAATTTTATATATATATATATAGAGAGAAATTTATATATATAGAGAGAGATAAATAAATTTAAATAGAAAATCAAGGCTGTAAGCTGAATAACCTCCTTGATAGGAGTCCAAAATGAACTAAATAAGTCGTTTTATAGTTCCTAGTATTTAATGCATACACACACACACACACACACACACATAATGCACTTTAAAAAAAAAAGTACATTCATCCATTGATGGACACTTGGGCTGTTTCCATCTCCTGACTGTTGTTAATAATGCTGTAATGCACATGGGAGTGCAAATTTTTCTTTGAGAACTTAGTGATTCATTTTCTTTTGATATACACCCAGAAGTGGAAAAGCTAGATTATCAAGTTGTTTTATTTATTTTTTTTAGGAAACTTAATACTGTTTTGATTTATTTGATGTAGACCTACTTGTTTATTTTTGCTTTCATTGCTAATGCTTTGGTGTCATATCCAAAAAATCATTGCCAAGAACAATGTCATGGAGCTTTTCCCTATGTTTTCTTGTAAAAACTTTGTGGTTTTCTGTGGGGCGCCAGCCCCTGCAAGTTTTGGGGAGTCCCTTGGAAGATGTGGTGGCGTCGGCGAATCTGTAGGGATAAATATTAAAAGAAAGAAAGATGGAAGGATAGATATAAAGAGGAAGAAAGAGAAAGAAAGAAAGTGGACAACTGTTCAGTGAAATGAGTAGAAGTCGTTTATTGAAAGTTACAGTAGATATTTATCCCCAAATTTTGCACAGGCAGTCTCACAAGTCTTTCACGTGAACACAAAGCCAGGTGCAGGAGGGGCATCCCCCACCCACCAGATGCTTAGGTGTGAGGAGGAAGCATCTCAAGATGGTCTCATTGTTCCCTTTACTAGTTAATGTTCTTCAAAAGCAGTGTAACAATCCTTACTAGTCTAATGATGATCTGATAATCAATAACTTCTAGAGCTCACACAAAACCCATGATGACTATCTTAAACTTTACTACTTACACAATTCTACGGAAGCTCTTAATTATAGCTTAAGCCAATTTCCTAAAGAATGTGGCCCAGTCCAAAGATCATGCTGGGCTCTATAGGATGTGGCCCCGTCCAAGGTTCATGGTGGGCCACTTTTTGGAACGATAGACTACATCTCTTAACAAAATGGCTATTCTAAAGTCCTATATATCTATCCTAATTTCTATGAAAGTTTTCCAATTCTTAATTCTAATATATAAAGCTGATTAGCAGCAGCAAAGCTTCTAAAACCTAAATGTAAACTGTAAATGTACTAAGGCCAAAACTTCGATAGTAGAAAGTGGAGACAATGAAATTTCTAAAGTTAACTATATTCTTATTAAACCTAAAAATATTATGATTGATTATGCTTGAACTAACATGATTCCTTGACGTAGTATGACCTATTCTACAATACCTTCTATGAATAAAATAAATTCAATTTCTATAATAGGTAGAAAAAAGACCTTACATTAATTGTAGCTAAAGCTGGCTTAAAAGAATGCGGCCCAGTCCAAAGTACGTGCTGGGCTCTCAGGAATGTGGCCCAGCCCAAACTCTGTGCTGAGCCACTCTTGATAATCATCTATACCATTGAAAAGCTGATAACAGCTCTCCATAAGTATATACTAATTCTATAAATATTCTTTTAAATCTTATAAAGAAGCTTGTACCATATAAAAGACTCCCAAATGTGACCTGAGTTTGAATTATATCTAATACCTAAGCCAAAACCGCAGTTTATGGGAAACAGGAACAATGTGTTTCTAGAGTGAGCCATGCCTGTCACAGTCACAGAGCCTTCAGCTTAGGCCAGCAGAGTTCCTTTAGGTTGTTTGTGCTGCATGGCAAAAGGGGGAGGAAAATGGGGTCTATGGCTCCCGAACACATCCTAGCGGTCTCGGGGTCCACAGCCCTCCCTGATTCCTAACGTTCAGTGGGCCTCCATGGCCGGCTCCCAACATCTCCCCCTTTTTTATTTTTTAGCACAAAACCATGAAACTCAGTGTTAAGCTGGGAAATGTTCTTCTTCAGTACTCTGAAAATAACTGGAAGTAGGCATGTTTATCTTGTCCTAATTATGGACAGACTTATTCACCTCTAAAGGAGTGAGGCAAATTCACTTAAACTTAGAGTGACATTAGAGAGTCAATTTTATTTTTAAAGTTACAAGCTCTTGTCCTATTGCTAAAACTGCCTTCTCCAAAGCACTAACTTTACTTTCTAACTTTCGCTCTATAATCTCCTGAGTAGCTAATGCAATAGAAACATTTTTAGATAACTGATCAGCAAAGGTAGCTGTATGAACTTCCTTAGATAGAGCTATAGCTGAAACTGTTATTGAAGTAGCAATAGCTATTAATGCTGTAATTCCTAAAATTAAAGTAGCTAAAAATTTTTTCTGTCTTTCTAACACAACATTAACCTCATACAATGTCTGTAAACCATATTCAGTATATTAACGGGATGACAAAGATATGGGGACCATCAAATAGGGGAGTTGCTTAAGAATGACAAATTCCTCATAAAAGGCGTTGGTTAAACAATTAGTAAAATGCATTCAGTACAGGATATCTTATAAACATTAGCATGATAAACAATTTTAACAGTTTGATATTCATTCCAAATAAGAAATATATAAGGAGATTGCAAGAATGGTCTAATATGGCTTAACTGAGTTTGTCCAACGGATCTAGACAGGCTGACTGGTTGAAGGGCTGCGGGAACTCTCCACAAATGAGGCTGAATAATGTGCCGGATGCCGTACTTGATGGACTGTACTGGAGGCACCCATCCATTGGAATGTCACCTAGCTGTGGCCAGCGTAGAGCCATTAAAAACCCCAGTCACTAACATACAGTCTTTTACCAGGTACAGGATAGTCTACTTTAGAGTTATACACATAGTCTCTCCATTTTGGGAAGCCAGTAACTCACTGGACGAGTGACCAGTCCTTTTCCATATCATTGAAGGGGCAAGCAGGTATGTTGAGAGATGGTGAAGCTCTAGTTGCACGACTAGGGTCGGTTCCTTCAGGCATTAACATCTCCAGTCACCAACCGTCCTTGATATTGTCCCGATAAGGGCTTTCTGTACTCAGAGATTTCAAGGTAGACATTAAGCAAGAAGCCCGGTACCTGAGCACGAAATAAAACAGGCCCTCCCATTTTTTTGTAAGGAGATCCTTCCATATTACCATAGGTTTAATTCTTTCATCCGGGTTCTAATGTTTAGCCATAGCTGAATTGCCTGATGAATTCAAATTTCAATGGTTTATAACAAATAAGGCATAATTTAAAATATGGTGGGGAGAACTATATTTTTTAAAGTTTGGTGAGCTCTTTCAACTTGACCTTGTGAATAGTAGGGAATTCCTGTGGAGTGAGAAAGTTAAATTGGGAGTAAAATTGCTGGAAAAATTCAGACGTGTATGCTGGACCATTGTTAGGGAGGCCGGACATGCCTACAGTCAGGAACCTGAATAGGTGAAGTAAACTTTGGGCATAAGGGTATGGGAAGCGGTGGCTGTTAGTAAAGGGAATGGACCAAGGAAGGGCAGAATGCTCCATGCTAGCACAAATATGCAACTAAATGGTCTGTAAAAGAGTGGGGGAGGAGGGAGAGACAGTATGAAGACTAGCAGTTTCCAAAAGATGCAGTATATCTGTAATGTAATATCAGTGTTGAGATATAAACTTGAGAGAAATTTATTATAGAACAACAAGGAATTTTTAACATTCTTTTGTCCCAACCACCCCCTAAAGAAGAGACCTATTAAGCCATGTGGAAACTTGAAATGGCTTTTCAAGTCATTTGGGGGTGAGGGCGGGTGAGAGAGGACAAAGGAAGTGAAAACCTTTCTTATTTTGTTTACCCAGGATTTGCCTTGAACGCTTGCAATTTATTATTGTTTATTATTATTATTATTATTATTATTATTTAAGGAGAATATTAAAACAGACAAGTAACTAATAAAGCTAACTCTTGGGTTAAATGTCAAAAAAAATTGTGCCGTGGGATGCAGTTTTGAAGGCACTGCTATCATTGGAAAACATGATTCTCCTGAATTAAGAGGGCATGGTTTCAATGACTATTCTATTATGCTCCAGTCTTTACAAACTTCAAATGTCGACACTCACCCTGGAGGATCTCGTTGAAATGCAGATTTTGATTTAGTGGGTCTGATTCAGTGGACCCAGGCCATGTACAAAGGATCAGAAATGAGAGTATTTCTGACTTTTTAATACCTAACAATTTCCCAGGTGATGTCCAAGCTGCTGATCTGTAAACCACATATTTAATAACAAGGTTCTAGTAGATAATGTAATAAGACAATTCATTATTAATGAAATGTTTTAAGATAAAGTGCCAACTGTATTTTCCCTATGACAATGGCTATAAAGATTTTCCCTATTAACCCTTTTTACTTAAGAGAATAATTGCTTCAATAAACAACCTTGAAACATCCAACCCTTTAGTTAGTCTGAATTTAATCACTATGTACAATGTGGCTCATGTAATAATTAAGAAATTATAATATCCTGGCAGATGAGGTAAATTATGTTTAAGTTACATTTTTTTTTCCTTAAAAGTTCCCTTTTCCATGACTCAAATCACTTGTGGCTTCCAAGATATATGTCATTGAAGGCATAGTCTGTGAGTAATGTAGAGCATGGCATCTAGCAGTCCCCTCCTAACATTCCCCTGCAGAAGCAAAGCTGCATGTATGGGAGTAAATGGGATTCTCATCTCATGTGAGCATTTCCTAGTAATGAGATAGCTCTTGGGATAATTTAACTGACCAGGAGAGCCAATTCAGAGAATCCTTAATCAGAATGCTATGTTTTCTAGTGCTTGCCATATTAGATTTTAGCCATGCCCTAGTGTTATAAAATTGCTTCCTTATCAATTCATTTTTCATGGCACTAACATTACTTATTTTGGTTGAGGATTCAAGGGTTTACTTTTATTTTTTTTTATTTTTTTATTTTTTTTTTAGAAAACATACACAACTTTTAATCAGAATGTGACATTTACATTCATTCAGGTGCATGCCAGAGTGCAGTTTCACCTTTAGGGAAATACCAGAATATTGTTATGCTCAACAGCTAGGAAATTACCAGGTAGAAGATCAAAGAGCACATTTCAGACTCGGAGAAATCATGAAAAGGGTAAACGTACATTGTACAAATCTGTCAACTCTCATGACGCTTTCTCTGGCCTCTTCTCCAAGATGCTTTATCAAAAAATTGAAAAAATAACAAACAATTCTCCAATCTTATGTACATTGTAATCAATGTGCTGAAATGATAGAACTATAGTCATTAGACAGCATAAATTTTTCCATAGTAGTATTTAGAATCTGTAGGCTTTCATACTCAGTTTGAAAGTTTTCCCACTGATTTTCTCATGCTTATTAATCCTTTTTGTTCTCAGTTTCTTCCCTGCCTTAATTAATTGATATACTGTATATAAAGTTGTGGATAAGGTAAACTTGTACGATAAAAATTGTAACTTAAATACACAAAATAAATTCCTATTTAATTTTATAATGAATTATATGTAAAAAAAAAAATTCTTTGTGAATTACCATCCTCCAAATACCTGTCAACATACTTTTCAAGTTCTTTATTATTAATTTAAAGCAGAATACTTTTGCATTTTCACTTTATGCATAACTCTAAGTATTTCTGTTTTGTTTATTTTTTCTTTATGACAATTATAGGCCAGCTTTTAACTGCTGTTGCACCAAATCTTTTGCTGCCTTAAGTTTCTTAGATGGTATAGGCCATTGTTTTACCCAAAACTGGCTTATTGACATGCAACCTTAACAACAATGGCCTATAGGGTAAATTTGAATAGCCAATGCCAATTTGGTTTGTTTTTTATTCACTTGAACAGGTTTTTGTAATTACCTGTCTGTCTTTACCAAGTCCCTTAAAGGGAACATAGCCCATCTGCAGCATTTGTGCTGAGACTTTATCACTGGGGCTATACAAAAGTATGTCCATTTATGAAAGAATCTCTCTTCCCCATAATGTAAAGGAGATAGATGGAATAACATACGGGCAAAAAGTTCCTGAAGTCTCATTATCTGTCCAATTTAAAATCTGTGAACTTTTGGCTACTGAGGGTGCTCGACCAATGCCTATAAGTCCTGAAGGAGCCATATGAGTTTGGCCATGAGGCAGGCCAATCCTTCCCAGCAGTACAAGAAACATCAATACAAGAAACATCGCCTCCTGTGTCTGACAAGCCTGTAATTTTAACTCCTTGTATAAATAAATCTTTTAGAGGTCTAGAATTAGTAACCCCAGGAACCCAAAAAGCAACATCACTAGAGCCAAATCCAGAGTCACCTCTAGGCAGGTTAGTTAAAGTTCTACCTGCTTTGTGATAAGGCAAGAGCACAGCAACTAGGCTATTGTTTTGGCCTTTGTCACAGTTTTGCTAGGGGGAGCAACAAGCACCTGGATTTCTCCTGTGTAATCCGAATCCACCACTCCATAAATAATGGAAATTCCTTGTAAAGACAAGGAACTTGTATAATGTCCACTATTCCTTCCGGGAGAGGGCCCTTTACTCCCGTAGGAATTGGGGTTACCGGAACATCTGAAGTTAATATTATTGTGGTGAAGGAACACAAGTCCAGTCCTGTACTCCCAGCGGTGGCTCGGATGAGTTCTGCGATGGAGCAGAAGGAATGAACGGGTTCAATGGTGGAAGCTGCGACCCTACTGTCATGTGGGGCCGGGGTGGCTTGCTGTTGATTTAAAGGAGTGCCGTTTTTATGAAATTTAGATAGGCATTTTCTAGCCCAATGAAAGTCTTTTTGGCATTTGAGATATAAGGTTTTTGGTCGAGTAGCCCCAGTAAATGGCAATAGTGTGCCGTGTAAGCCGTCCATACCTTGCTTGCCGGACAATCTTTGTTAATGTGTCCGACTTGACCACAGTTAAAACAAGTCTGTAATGAGATATTCTTTTGCTTTATTACTTATATACTTTTACTTATATTACTTATATATTGTTTATATTGCTTATATATACTACTTATATTACTTATATTATTTATATTATTTATATATTGCTTATATATATAGCTTACATGCTTATATATTGATTATATTGCTTATATTACTTATTTTACTTATATTACTTATATTACGTACACGTTACTTATATACTTTTGCTTATATTACTTATATTACTCATATTACTTATATATTTTTGCTTATTATTGCTTGAGTTCCCTGCATTTCTATAAGAAAAGGAAAAGTGTAACTAAGTTCAGGCTTTATTTCAGTATTCTCAACTTTTAAAGGAAAACCTTAGAAAGAGGTGCAGTAAGAGATAACGTTAAGGTTAGCGGGGCAATTTCTACTAATGTGCCCGATTTGTCCACACACTTAACATGATTGCACTATAACATTTTTTGTTTGTTTGTTTACCTGTGCCCTGCATACCTTGAGCGATCTGTGAAAAGGTTTCTCCCTTCAATGCTGCGGCCAAAGCCATCCCTTGCATGATAGCTGGGCTTACATCTGCACACTGATTAATAGCCATAGTGAGTGTGGAAACAAAGTCCTCATAACTTTCCTCAGCCTTTTGTCTTATATCGGATAAGGAAGAAGTCTGAGCAGTGTCTGCTGGTAATTTTTTCCACGTAGTGACAGCACAATGATTTATCTGAAGCAAAACATCTTTGGGTAGAGAAATTTGATTGGCCATTTGGGTATACATACCAGTCCCAGAGAGCATATCATGAGAAATAATGAATGACCCAGCAGGTCGATTTAAATTCTGGTCCATTTGAAGTTTAACTTGATCCCCGTACTCGGTTCTCCACAGCAAATAAGCACCTCTGGATAAACAGCTTTTGGTTAATTACTGCCAATCTGCGAGACTCATCCATCGAGAGGCAAATTGATCTAAAATAGTAATTGTATAAGGTGCAAGAGCACCATACTTTGAGCTTGCCTCTTGTAACTCTTACCAATTTATATGGCAAGGGTTCCCAGTGAACTCAATCCACTCCATCAGCACCGGGATAAAATTGTATTGGGAAACAAGCTGTAAAACTAAAATCTCCTTCTTTTTCTGCTTCAGCTCTTACTGCCTGCATACCAAGAGGAAAGACAGGAGTCGCAGGGGCATTCCCAGCATTATTAGGAAAATTTTTCAGTTTAAGACGTTAGCATTGAAGGGAGCAGCCTGTGGGAGGGAAGGCACAGGGTTAGGAGGACTGATATGATACCTAGCAGTTTCTGCCTCGGGTTCAGCTTCATCCTGTGGAGATAATTTATCATTGTCATTATAATCCAGGGAAATCGAGGCTGCTGCGAAGAGAAAAGTTCTCTCATCATCATCATCGTTAGTGGCCTTTTGGGAACGAAATTTCTTATAATAATGCTGTGGATTTAAGGCATCTTTAATTAACATTGTTCCTGCACAAAATGTAAAAAACAAGTTAGATTA